>NW_017671000.1:149277-241521 GCF_001879085.1 Nicotiana attenuata
GAGCCTCGTACTCGCGTCTGTATCCCAGCCCCTCAACCCACCTCCTAGCCAAAGGGAGAACTGGTGGAGGTGGTCAATCCTGAGCTATGGGTGGTAGAGGTGGCTGAAACTGCAGGAACCGCTCCCAGGCCCAAAGCTAATATACAATTTGGACGTAAATTTTAAGATATATTTTTATGATGTATGTTATAATGAAGAGAGTATTTGACTATGTTTTGACCTGCAACAGCGGCATAAATCTTGCAATGTCTCGCTGGGTGCCCATGCATGCCCAGCACATCTGCTGGTACAAGTAACCAAGAACAAAAACACCCCAGCTGTACTGAGGTAAACTATCTAGCCGCTCAAGATGATGAAGAAATCTCAAGCTAACTAGGTGTTCCGAAGTGTTCGGGAACAATATGCTTCCAAAAATAAGCAGCAACAGCGACCTCGTGTACCTGTTAATATGAACCTCCGGTGTATCATAAGCAATGTCATCATGCATGGCCTCCAAATGTTGTCGGATGGGCGTCAACCAAATACGACCAGCCCCAACCACTACACCCTCACCCTCTCGCCAGAAACCGATGAGCCGCTGCAAAGACTCCATGCCTTGAGGCAAAGCAACATCAAGTCCATCAAACGGCAGCCAATAAAGGACCTCCACGTCCTGCAACGTGATAGTGGCCTCGCCAATGGGCAAATGGAATGTGTGCGTCTCTGGTCACCACCGCTCTATCAAATCCGTGAGCAACGACCAATCCAGCTACAGTCGTCCGATCTCAATGATCCTATAAAAACTCGTATCGTGCAGGAGTCTGACTACATGGGGATGGAGTTGGCGTTCCTTAAGAAAGTCCTAGACATCGTCTATTCTCCTAGAACGTAAAGTCTGGGCCAATAACTCCTCCTCCCATATGTAGGAAGACCTATGCTCGGCATGTAGCTGTAGTAGCTCTAGGCAGGCAGGTCCCGGATGCAAAGGCGGAACCTTCATTACGACTACTATAAATTGAACAAAATTAATTACATTATTTTTCTTTTCCACTTCTTAAATATATTGCAATACCTTGAATATTAAATTTTATTCGATATTTTTACTATATTGTTAATTAGGTTGATACATTTTCAATACTAGTCTTATGATACGTGCGTTGCGCGTGTATATTATCTCCATCAGTAGAAAAATTTAAAAATCTTATAAATATGGGCAAAAAGATGCTTGGTAGCTAACTTCGGTGCTCAAATTAAACCTTTTTTTTAATGATGCCAGAAATATTTATTACTTTTTCTACCCCAATTTAGTTGTCCAATTTTAATTTTTTTATTACTATGAGAAAATAAAAGACTACGAATTATTTTATTTTTCTTTGAAATAATTCCTGTTTTATGAAAACAAGAACTTCTAAAGAAGTCACGAAAGCCCAATTATGATTTCTTCTTCTACAATATGCTAAGAATATTATAGTTATGGAAAGATCTAATTTCCTAAATATTTGTAGTTTTATATAATTTAAATTAAAAAAAATATTTAATAGTTAAAATTTTATTGAAAGTCCTAAATATTAAAAAAATAATAAGATGATAATGGTTATTTTGTCCATTAGAAACTCTATTTTAAAGGGGTATAAAAAATGAATGATATTTCGTTAAAGGGCTTCATACGCGCGTTGTGCGTGTATCCCGTGTCATGAGTAACAACTTTTTAAAATCACATATATATTTTTTTAAAAGTATCTTGAATTATAAAATAAAAATTAAAGAAAATAGTGTAAGTTCCTTAAAGTAAAGAATGTTGATTTTGTTTAGCTAATTTTATAAAGAAAGAAACTTGTGCTAACATTGCTTACAACAGCATTTCAGTCCGTCTATAACCTTTAAATTGTTTTAAGAAACAACTTAAAAAGGTAAACATGGTTTTCAAATACCTTTTCTGAACTTAGCTTTAAATATATGTTTTTCAAATATCACAAATCTATGTCCAACTTCAATTTTCATACAAAGAATATACTTTGGTTTAACCTATTCATTATAAAATAATTTTATTATTTTAGATGTATATTATTTTGAAGATATAGTACGTAATTGAAGGGTAAGATGAAATGTCAATGTTCATACACAAATAATTATTTTAGTTATAATATTCTTTGTTTTGAATATAAGTTCGCATTAAAAATAATTTTGTAGAGATCTAAAGATAGTTCTTTTCTTACTTGAAATTAAATGAACTTCCACTTTACAAGAATAAATTAAATTGTATTTAAAGTAGAATCATAACATTTCTACAATCCAAAATGCAAATAAAAAGGGGTAAAAGAAAAGTTCTGTTGTAAATAGAATTTTATTTATGGTGAATGTCTACATTTAGAGAGATTCTAGGGTTTATTACTTGGTGGCTAAGTCACCCTCTCCCTATAAATAGAGGGGTCCTATTCCATTGTAATTCATCCCAAATCAATAAGAATTCTCTCTCTGTCTACTTTTATCTGCAATATTCTTCTTCTTCTTTTATTGTTCATAACACGTTATCAGCACGAGACTCTAACCAATTGAGTAGAGGGCGGTTGTTTTAATTTATAGATATACTATTAAATAGTTGTCTAATGTACGAGAAATTAAACCACCCATGGAATATATAGGCTTAATTCGGACAACAGCTGAATCTGCAATTGCATGCTTGCTAATCTCATTGTGCTCGAGATTACATCAGTTACCCGTAGTTCCAATGCTTATTGCAGAACTCTCTTTTTGCCTTGGAATGTCAGTCTTAAATTTCGGAGGACGTTCATGAAGAAAATTACACTTATCTCCGTAAGGACACTCCTCCCCGTTATAAAACATCTTGCAAATTTTCATCATATATGTATTATTTTCTGATCATCATTCCAGTTCCCTACTACCCCTCTATCCTTTCCACGGACTAGTTCCTGCCAATTCGGAGGGGCTCACGCAAATCTTCAACACTATGGCTTTGGATACATGCATGATGCTCAATTTTTACATAATATTGAGCATAATGATTGTCAGTTGTTCCATGGACTTTCTTCTGGATTTAAGGTAAGTATTTTATCGTATTTTTCTCTTTTATTCTATACTTTGATTTTAAATATATACTTTGATTTTAAATACAAGCAAAGACAACAAAGTTTGATTATAACTCTAATGGAGTTTATAAGAAATTATAACCACCTGAAGTGGCAAAATTTCTATGCCTCGCCATGATCAAATTCATGCATGATTGTGGGAAAAGAATTGAAAACCCGTCCCATTGAATTTGCTCCATTCTCATTCCCTTAAGAGAATGTGATAGCAATATGTGATAAGTCTGAAAGAAGACAAAATTATTACCATGAAGGTATCAATGGATGTGGACATGGCAATAGACGAAATTATAATCGTCATCATTGTGATAATGAGAATAATAAGGATTCTCAAAATAATCCTTCACTCTCTGAAAGTAATATTTGTCATCGATTTGACATGAGATTTTATAAAGCACAATAGATGATTATGGTCCATTCATGACGTGAATGTGACAACATCTGATTTATGAATACATATTTATTCTTCAAAGAATATGAACGTGCTAGTGATAGTGAATATACCGCATTCACCTCTAAAAGAAGGTTTGAGATGATATAAGAAAATAATGTCATTATTATGGCATGAATGGCCATTGGTCACGTACCTATTGTACGCCAAAATATTTTGGCATTGTGATTATTAAAAGACAATGGTAATGCAAGAAACATATATTGCACATAATTTTGACCATAACCATAATGGTATAACTTTCTCTTTAAAAGAGATATTCACCATATGGATGTTGATGAATATGTGGTACTACAAAATTAATTGAGAACTCTGCAAGAGCCAATTATACTATTTTGGAGAAACAAAATTGATTACCAATAAGGTATTGTGTTGTAGTAAGTCTCAAAGAAACTTATTCAGTTTCTTAAGTATACGCGAAAGCGGTTGATTATATTGAAACTATAAATAAAGGAAAGATTTAATACCTTCTATTACTACATCTTGTAGCGGGGTAATATGTATGTGAAAAGCTACTTGCTTTATTCTCCAGTTTGTACTACACAAACAAAAGAATACCATAATGAAGTGGATATTTATTGATATAAAAACCCATATCATAATAAACTTGGAGTTTATTGATAATTGCACACGTCATGGTGTAAATCTGAAGTTTATCAATATTGATAATTTATTCAGTTGGCATAATTAGTTTACCCATATCAATTCAAGTATGATGTGCAAAAATAAAAGAGAATTCAAATGGGTTAATATTAAAGAACTACAAAGTTCTTTACGAATTCTCTTACATTGCTTGTTCTCATTAATTAATAGACCAATTAAAATTGGGATTGAATCCCATGAATGCTGGAAATATCAAAGGTGAATATGGGCCCATTCACCTGCCATGTATACCACATAAGATGCATCTATGAGATGGTTACATGTGCAGTTATTATTGACCCGCAACCTGGTGTTTGCGAGGTAACTTGCTCAATAATTTAATATAGAGCATAATTTCCAGATTTTTTATTCAAGATAGTTCTTCTTGATAAGTTGGTTTACATCACAGTTGGTTTAGCAAAATGATTTATTGAGTGCTTCCACTTAATAGCTAAACTATTGCTTATGAGAACAAAGTTATCTATATCAGTTTGATATAGGTTATATACGAAAGTATATTACATTCTCCCCTCACAAGTGGTTTCAGGGTCAGGAACCAAATAATTCCATCTCTATCAAGAATGATGATTTCAAGGTGCAATATATTCATTCAAGTTAATATGTCTGATTTGTTCATCAAATCTCTACCAAAGATCTTTTGAAGATGGTGCGCAAGATTGGAATGCAAATGCTTAAAGATGTGAATTGATGCTCTCATAAGGGGGAGTTAATACGCATTGTACTCTTTTTTCCTTACAAGGTTTTGTTCCACTGGGTTTTTCTTGCAAGGTTTTTAACGAGGCAACCAAAAGGAGTATTGTTAGATGTGTGTACTCTTTTTCCTTCTCTAGAATTTTTTTCCCATTGAGTTTTCTTTTAGTTAAGGTTTTAACGAGGCACATTATCTGTTGAATAGACATTCAAGGGGGAGTGTTATAAATAGAATTTTATTTATGGTGAATGTCTATATTTAGAGAGATTCTAGGGTTTATTACTTGGTGGCTAAGTCACTCTCTCCCTATGAATAGAGGGGTCCTATTCCATTGTAATTCATCCCAAATCAATAAGAATTCTCTCTCTCTACTTTCCTCTGCAATATTCTTCTTCTTCTTTTATTGTTCATAACAAGTTCCGAATTGTTTGATAATCAAAAGGTTCGCCGAAAAGTTTTTTACAATTTAAAATGTAAATGAAAAGAGTATTTGATAATCAGCAAAATTGCCGAAAAGTTTCCCGTAACAACAGTTAGAATTTCCTTTTGTAATAAGGTATAATTGAAAACTATTTCGGTTCCTTTTTGGAAAGATATTATTCTTTTATTTAGCTTAGACTTAGATAATTAAATGACTATTCCTAAATGGTAGAAAATTAATTAAATGATCATTTTTAAATATTAGGAGAATAATCCAAAAGACTATTTTGTCCAATGTCAATTCTATTTTAAAGGAGTAGAAAAGGCGAAAGACATTTTGCTAAGGTCTTCGTGCCTTTAATATAGTATAGATAGATTATAATTTTATATTTGATACGTTACTTTGATATGTTAGTTTTATTATTTTGTAAGTTAGTTTTATTATTTAATATGTTAGTTTTATTATTTTATATGTATGTTATTTATTCACCTATTTTTTAATATACATGATTTAATTATTAAATATTCACATTTTTGTTTCAGACACAATATTTGAGGCCCAGTAGCACCAATGTTTGTTTTATTATTTAATATGTTAGCTTTATTATATAATAGTTATTTATTATTGTATATGTTAGTTTTATTATTTAATATGTTTGTTTGTTTGTTATCGACTTATTTTTTACTATACTAAAATTAAATAATTAATTTGCATAACTATACAAGATTTAATTATTAAATAATCACATTTTGGTTCCGAACACAATATTTGAGGCCTAGTAGCACCAATGTATCCTGAATTCTTATGTTCTTACGTTTGTTGACTATAATTGGAGATAATTTATGTTTGAATATCAGCTTTTTGACGTATTTTTGGGAATAAGAGATACTTAAATGATTCATTTCTACAACTGCAAGGATACTACGTTAAAGGACACTATGTTTTATTACGCTAAAAGGTCACTACATTATAAATACGAAGACAACATTAGGCCACAAGATACCACTACAGGGTCCTAACGTAAAATTTTATCTAGTTTACTAGTCTTTTAACAAATTAATAATCTAAACCGTATAAAAATAACAAATCAATTTAATCACAAAACAATCACGAAATTACATATACCGCAGTAAAAAGTACCTAATTAAATTCTTTTAACAACTAATAACAAATTTTTCTATTTTACGAATTTTTTTAGCACGCTAATACTATAGTTCGGATAAAAAATAACAAATTAGTTAAATCGCAAAACAATCACAAAATAACATAGAGCACATAAAAAACAACTGATATGCTTTTTTATACAAGTTTTAACAAAAACTAAGTCGGAATACCTCGATTTAAGATTTTTAGAAAGTCGAAGATTTTGTTATTTGGAGTCGAAACAAGCAACAATGTCCGAGATAACGCCTTAGCTAGCACGTGGGCCCGAGAATCTTTACTTTTTGTGGGATGTGTGGGCTCCACTCAAGCTTTTTTGAAATAAAAATGGCGCGCGCGTGTGTGGGGTGGGGGGGGGGGGGGATCCGTTATCAGTCCTCTTCATGTTTGTCATCGTAGTAAAAGCCAAAAGACATTAAAGAAAACGCTAACCTCGTGGGAAAATTGTAACACAGTGATCCACGAGGCGTTACACTGTTTACATGGTTATATAAACCCTTCTTGTTTGATAATCAAAGCACCAAGAAAATCTCAATACTTGAGCTATTAATTATTATATGCAACTTTTGTAGTCCAAAAAAGATACTCTAATTATTTGAAATGGCAACTACTGAATCTTATTTTATTCTATTTTTTTTGGTACTGGCAACTACTGGATCAACATCCTCTGTGGTGGGAGAAATGGTGACTGTTCTTAGCATTGATGGAGGTGGCATTAAAGGCATCATCCCTGCTACTGTTCTTTCTTTTCTGGAAAGCCAACTTCAGGTATACTGTAAGTATATTTTCCAAGGCTTCTTAATTGTTTCTTTACTTTTTCTTTTTATTACTTGTGGGCTTATATTTTCCTGATTGATGAATGATTGTTTTTGAGTCAGGAATTAGACAATGATTGTGACGACCCGACCCGTCGTCTCATGTGTTACTGCTCCGTTTCCCCCATTTTATGCTTCTTCATGTTTCATTATCAGTGTTTGGTGTGTTAGAGTTGATTTGGATTGGTTTTGGTAGGAAATGAGACACTTAGTCTCTTTAAGGAAGGTTTAAGTTGGAAAAGTCAACCGGACGTTGACTTATGAGTTAGAAGGTTCGGATGTGAGTTCCGGTGATTCGGTTAGCTTCGGGAAGTGATTTGTGACCTAGGAGTGTGATCGGAATTGATTTTGGAGGTCCGGTGTAGAATTAGGCTTGAATTGGCGAAGTTAGTATTTTGGCGAATTCCGGTTGATGGGTGAGAATTTGATCCGAGGGTCGGAATGGAATTTCGAGAGTTGCTCTAGCTTCGTTAGGTGATGTTGGATATGTGTGCAAATTTTCAGGTCATTCGGACGTCGTTTGGTCGGGTTTTTGATCGAAAGTGCATTTCGGAAGTTTCTGAAGAACTTAGGCTTGAATCCGATGTGATTTAATGGTTTTAGCGTTGTTTGATGTGTTTGATGATTGGAGCAAGTCTGAATAATGTTTTAAGATGTGTTGGTGCTTTTGGTTGAGGTCCCGAGGGCCTCGGGGTGATTTCGGGTGGCAATCGGAAGGAAATTGAAGTTGGAAATTGCAGGTTCTTGGCTGCAGCAGGTATTTTCGCATCTGCGGAAAGGCAACCGCAGATGCGGTTGCGCGGAAGCGGAGAAGGCTTCGCAGGTGCGAAAGAGGGTGAGATTGAGCAGTTCCGCAGAAGCGAAAGTCGTTTCGCTTAAGCGAGTCCGCAGAAGCGGACATGAGGTCGCAGAAGCGGTTTGACCTGGGCGGTGAAGTTTTGCAGAAGCGAGAAATTTTGTCGCAGAAGCGACCCTTGTGATTTAATGAAATTCCGCTTAAGTGGACAAAAACCGCAGAAGCGGTCACGCGAAAGCGGGCGCGGGGACCGCAGAAGCGGAAACCCCTGAAGGCTAGTAGGAGTTTATATTCATTTATGCTCCGCGAGGGTTATGTTATTTCCACCATTTTTGAGCGAGCTTTGAGAGCTTTGAGGCGATTTTGAAGAGGGATTCAAGGAGGAATGATTAGAGGTAAGTTCCTTGGACTAAATTCACGAGATTATGTTAGATTTAACATGGAAATTGGTTGAAATTCATCAAAAGGGGGTAAAGCTAGGGCTTGAGTTTTTGATATTTCAAACTGGGATTTGATAGGTCATTAGAGCTCGGATTTGGGAGTTCTTGGTATGTATGGACTCGTGGCGAGACGAGAAATCCGGTAATGTGAGTTTTGTAATTTTTCGAGAAGTGGGCCCGGAGCTCGGGTTTTGCTAGTTTCGAGATTGTTGCTATTTTTCAACTGTTTTCAATTGGGTATTGTCCCATTGGCATATTGTGATGTATTCGCTCTGATTTTGGTTAGATTCGACGCGCGTGGAGGCCGATTTGAGGGGCAAAGGCGTCGCGGGCTAGAGATTTTGCCGGTTCGAGGTGAGTAATGATTGTAAATGATATCCTGAGGGTTTGAAACCCCGGATTTGCACCCATAGTGCTATATTGAGGTGACTTGCACGCCGGATAGAGAGCGTGGGGTAGAGCACCGTTGGGGATTGTGACTTGGTCCTTCCCGGTTGTTGATTTTACCGCGTATTTCGCTATGACTTGTTGTTTTTCACTAGGACTTGGGCTTATTGCCATATTTGGGGCTTATTGCCGACTGTTTGAACTCCCTATGAGCTATCATCACTGTTTTTCCTCACTATTTGAAATATTATTTGAACTCAGTCCATTGTCATTACACTGTTTCATGAACATAGCCATAGTTTTACTCAACCTTGAGTTTTAACTGATATTTGAACTACTGTTTGAGCTGAGCATTATTGTTCCTTTACTGATGCCCGAGGGGCTTATGATTATTTTTTTGGACTGATTGAGGCCGAGGGCCATATGTAAGGATATGCTGAGTGATGTGAGGAGGCTTTCAGGCCTCGAGTGTATTGTGAGGAGGCTTTCAGGCCTCGAGTGTAATGTGAGAAGGCTTCCAGGCCTCATGTTGATATGTACAGGCTTTCAGGCCTTATGATGATATAGCGCTTGGGCTGTAGGAGCCCCTCCGGAGTCTGCACCCCCACAGTGAGCGCGGGTACCCATCTAGAGCGGTTAAATTTTAGACAGTGGTAACAATGACACTGTCATACGCATTTTGGTCGGGTAACAATGACTGACCAGTGGTAACAATGGCACTGTAATACGCGTTTTGGTCAGGTAACAGTGGCTGACCGGTCAGGTAACAATGACTGACTAGTAACGAAAATCATGCCCGAGGGCGAACTTTTATGTGCTCATCTTGCATACTTATTTGCATTTTTACCTGCTATGCTGTGGTATTTGTGCCTGAGGGGCGGATTTTCTGTGCTAATAAGCACTAACTATTTTGAACAGCTTTCGTGATTATTGAAAGGACCATTTTCAAAAGAGATTTGAACTGAGCCGAAACATTTCTAAAGAGTTCTCTGATTTCACTGTTTTCTCGGAAATTATACCCGGCTTCTGGACAGCACGTTGGTTGCTTTACGTGATTTCTTGCTGCTCAGTTATTATTTACTTCTATTACTCACTGAGTTGGAGTACTCACTTTATTCCCTGCACCTCGCGTGCAGATGCAGGTATTATTCACCCGGTAGCGGGTTTTGAGCTGGTTGAAGGTATTGCTATTGTAGCTGAGCAAGGTGACCGCCAGCGTTCACGGCACCGGACTTTGTCTTCTGATTTTAGATTCTATTTAGTATATTATTGGCCCTGTAGCAGTGTTCGGACTTCCTTAGATGCTCGTGACTTGTGACACCACGGTCAGGCTGTGTTGGGGTTGTAAATATTGTTAATTAAAGTCATTTAGGTGTACCTTACTATTCATTTATGTTTACTTATTTCGAAAGAGGTTACTTGGGTTAGTTGGCTGGCCTTGTCTTCACGAGAGGCGCCATCATGACCAGTGCGGGTTTCGGGTCGTGACAAGTTGGTATCAGAGCCTAGGTTACTAGGTCTCACGAGTCATGAGCAAGTTTAGTAGTCTCGCGGATCGGTACGGAGACGTCTGTATTTATCCTCGAGAGGCTGTAGAACCTTTAGGAAAACTTCACTTTCTTGGAATTCTTATCGTGCGTACTTAATTCAGCTTGAGATGCAACTCTTGAAATTCCTTCCACACGTCTGTATGCGCACTTGAGCGCTCTATATTATATGTGCCTTGATGGTTTGTGATTCCCCGATCGAGGGGCGAGATGTGAGCTTCGTGAGTATGTTGGGCCAGTCTGGAGGACTTGAGGCCGGATCTTGCCTATGCTTGAGCACTGAGGTGTTGATTGTGCGAGCAAGTGTTTTGAACTTATATGTTCGGTATTGTCCTTATTAGCCGGAATGGCTGTTGGATATCCATGTGCTGAGTATGTTAGTACTGCGAGATGTATCTATGTGATATTGGTAGTGACGAAGAAGTCTGCTAGATAATAGATGACTGTTAAGTGTTCGATTCCTATGGTGACTTGATGTGTAGCCCTAATTATGGGCGCGTGAAGAATATTTTCGTGTCTCCAATTTGGGAAGTGAAGTACATTTCATGTGGCGGTATGAGTTCAGACTCAGGAAGACTAATGACTGTGTAACGTATATGATGGTGGAAGGTATGTCGAAGTACTAAATTGAGGCGAAGCAGGTGGGTTCTCTCATGCGGAGTGTTCTAAAGTGGTATGGTCCTTATGTGTGTGTTAGAAGATCTCATGTGTAATTGAAGGGTACGTGTTGAAATTTGATAAATTCGGGTCGCTCTAGAGGGTGGACTCAACCTATGTGGGGATGAATGTGAGATCTGTAGAGGATTACACTACTAGAAGATCCGTGTTTTCACAAGCTTGTACATGATTTGAGTTGAGTCTCACTGTGGCATTGTGGCATCATTAAAGTAAAAGTTTTATGAGTTGTTAAGTGTGTCTTGATATATGGCTTCGAGCCAAGTTGGGAAGGTTGCTATTGATTAGCTGATTGGACGGTTATGTGCTATGTTGGATCCGTTTCGAGATATTCTGGCGGATCAGTCTGGTTGCAGAAATTGAGCCGAGGATGGCACGAGTGAAGCAAAATTTTGACAAGGGCTATATGGTGCTTTGTGGGAATGTGAAAATAATGGAATGTCTTGAGCTGTTGTTGATAAAGAATGCTCCGTGTATAGAGAAGGAAGATGTTTGTTTGTATTGGAATGGGATCATATCCTGCGGTGTCAGAGTGCTAATAAGGCACGAGTGGTTCTGTTCGTTAAGTCAGGTAATATATAGTTGTATAAGAGTGAATGACTCTCGAGAATGGTTTTATTGTGTTCAAGATTTTGCATGTAATAATCAGGTGTCTTAAGGTTGTGTATGTGGCTAGAGAATGTGTTTTCATTAGAAAAGATCAAGACTTGTGGTATTTTATGTTAATTATGGGATTCTATGTATCAGTATCTGGAAAGTAATGGTAACGAATTCAGATTCACAGGAAGTTCTTCAAGTAAAGTATGCTGGAATGTGGTATTTCTGGGAACATTTGAGAGGGCTTTCAGTGGCCTATGGGTCTTAGACAATGTGGTCTTATGTTCGAGTCTCGTGTGGTAAACCTGGGTTGAGGCATTGTGGTGCTACAGCAAGGAAGGATATCAAGTTGATGATGAATCAGAAGGGAAATTTGATAGACGGAATAGACTGATAACAGACCGAATCGGTATGGTAAGGGTATGATTAGTTCTTCGTATGTGATCGAGGTAATGAGCTTTTACAGGCATGTTGCAGCAATGCTCTTGAGTCTTGACAGCTTGCTTAGCCTGGTTTGGATAGAAGGATTCAGTCTTGGCAGTTTAGTTTGTGGTTAGGAAAAGGGAGACGGAGTTCTCATGATATCCTAGTGTGGTATGGTATATGCGATATGTTGTGGAGGATTAGGATTTGTGTGTGTAAGGCTTAGGTTCAGTTCGGAATGGAAAGTCATTAAATTCTTAAGCAGCACGGGCAGCTGCAGGTGATTTAAGAATCGATCTTCAGATGATTAAGGAAAATGGTACTGCTATTCTAGTGAGTTGACGGGGTATATGTTCAGTAAAAGGGGAAGGTGATGTAAACTGATAATACTTCGGTGGTATTACGACATTTTCTTGTTGGATCAACTGTTGATATTTGAGTTTGTTGATGGCACAGGGAAATTTTAGAATATCTCCCGTGGAATGAATGGGTACTTGATGTGTGATAGGTATTCATACGGCAGAATTTGGGATTAGGTACAGTGATTCGTGTGCTATATGGAGTCGGAGACTGTTCTCAGGTACAGACTATGTACTGGTTGTGGATCGTGTGTATCGGCACCGTTAGGCGGCTATTGGGATTTGGAGGCCCGAGTGGATCTTTCTTTGCTTGGTATATTAGATTCTGGATATGATATTGGGGTATAGACTGGTTGTCTCAGTGTTGGGTTATTATAGACTATTGTGCTATGGGCTATGTCGGAAAACGCCACAGGTTCCATGGCGAGGTGCATCGGCTTATGTTCTAACAGAGTGGTTTGTATTCCGAAGACCAGCGGACGGCTGGGAAGGATTGTTTTTCTTAATTGGGCCTTCGTGGCGGATGTCAGTGCAGAGGTTTCTACCATTGATTCGGTTCCGGTATTGAGGGACTTTTTCGGATGCATTTCTTGTGGCCGGGCATGTTGCCGGGCGAGATTGTGAATTTCGGTATTTATTTGGTGCCGTGCACTGTATCGTACGGCTCTGGCAGGAGTTATAGTAGTGGGAGGAGCAGCTTCAGGCTTCTTGGTATTGAGATCGTTGGCAGGTCAATGTGGCTACGTATTTAGCTTGAGTTAGCTTGGTTAGTCACGGGTTGTATTGTTGAGGGACAAGTTGATTCGATCGTTATTGAACTGCTAGTGATATGGGGAGACCTATGAGTTTTTTTTTCTGTGTTGTGAGGCTTTATGACTTGTTGGTTATGGGCACACGTGGTGCAGTTCTATTGGGGATTCATAGTGGAAGTCGAGCGGGAAGAGTAATCGGGTGTTGCTCGGTAAGTGGAGTATTGGTTATGACCATCGGGTGCGTGTCGTATGTTATTTGTTTCACCGTGGGTGTAATGAATTGCTTTGGTTTCAGACATTAAATTGTGCGTGGCTGTCGATTTTCATAGTGACTTGAGGTGCTTCATGTGTAACAGTGTTTGGATAAGATCGCGCATTGTGGCGAGGCCACACGGGGGTATGACCTTTCGGGGTAGCTTCAGGTATTCTATTTCTAGGATGGGAGACGGGGTCTCAGCCTTGTATGGTGATGGACTGATGAGCTTGAGGTACAACTCTTTCGTTTGAGTCATTTGTCATGATTTGAGTATGTTCAGACCGTTTCTTATTGGTGCGCGTATTATGCAAGTTGTGGCTTAGGCCTGTGTTGAGGTGTCGTATCACCAGAGTGGTGTGTTGGATTCGAGGTGATCGTTGGAGTCATTAATGAATGCGAGCAGATTTGATTTCAGCTTGTNGGTCGGTTTTTGATCGAAAGTGCATTTCGGAAGTTTCTGAAGAACTTAGGCTTGAATCCGATGTGATTTAATGGTTTTAGCGTTGTTTGATGTGTTTGATGATTGGAGCAAGTCTGAATAATGTTTTAAGATGTGTTGGTGCTTTTGGTTGAGGTCCCGAGGGCCTCGGGCTGATTTCGGGTGGCAATCAGAAGGAAATTGAAGTTGGAAATTTCAGGTTCTTGGCTGCAGCAGGTATTTTCGCATCTGCGGAAAGGCAACCGCAGATGCGGCTGCGCGGAAGCGGAGAAGGCTTCGCAGGTGCGAAAGAGGGTGAGATTGAGCAGTTCCGCAGAAGCGAAAGTCGTTTCGCTTAAGCGAGTCCGCAGAAGCGGACATGAGGTCGCAGAAGCGGACTGACCTGGGGGTGAAGTTTCGCAGAAGCGAGAAATTTTGTCGCAGAAGCGACCCTTGTGATTTAATGAAATTCCGCTTAAGCGGACAAAAACCGCAGAAGCGGTCACGCGGAAGCGGGCGTGGGGACCGCAGAAGCGGAAACCCCTGAAGGCCAGTAGGAGTTTATATTCATTTTTGCTCCGCGAGGGTTATGTTATTTCCACCATTTTTGAGCGAGCTTTGAGAGCTTTGAGGCGATTTTGAAGAGGGATTCAAGGAGGAATGATTAGAGGTAAGTTCCTTGGACTAAATTCACGAGATTATGTTAGATTTAACATGGAAATTGGTTGAAATTCATCAAAAGGGGGTAAAGTTAGGGCTTGAGTTTTTGATATTTCAAACTGGGATTTGATAGGTCATTTGAGCTCGAATTTGGGAGTTCTTGGTATGTATGGACTCTTGGCGAGATGAGGAATCCGGTAATGTGAGTTCTGTAATTTTTCGAGAAGTGGGCCCGGAGCTCGGGTTTTGCTAGTTTCGAGATTGTTGCTATTTTTCAACTGTTTTCGATTGGGTATTGTCCCATTGGCATATTGTGATGTATTCGCTCTGATTTTGGTTAGATTCGACGCGCGTGGAGGCCGATTTGAGGGGCAAAGGCGTCGTGGGCTAGAGATTTCGCCGGTTCGAGGTGAGGTGAGTAATGATTGTAAATGATATCCTGAGGGTTTGAAACCCCGGATTTGCACCCATAGTGCTATATTGAGGTGACTTGCACGCCGGATAGAGAGTGTGGGGTAGAGCACCGTTGGGGATTGTGACTTGGTCCGTCCCGGTTGTTGATTTTACCGCGTATTTCGCTATGACTTGTTGTTTTTCACTATGACTTGGGTTTATTGCCATATTTGGGGCTTATTGCCGACTGTTTGAACTCCCTATGAGCTATCATCACTGTTTTTCCTCACTATTTGAAATATTATTTGAACTCAGTCCATTGTCATTACACTGTTTCATGAACTCAGCCATAGTTTTACTCAACCTTGAGTTTTAACTGATATTTGAACTACTGTTTGAGCTGAGCATTATTGTTCCTTTACTGATGCCCGAGGGGCTTATGATTATTTTTTTGGACTGATTGAGGCCGAGGGCCATATGTGAGGATATGCTGAGTGATGTGAGGAGGCTTTCAGGCCTCGAGTGTATTGTGAGGAGGCTTTCAGGCCTCGAGTGTAATGTGAGAAGGCTTCCAGGCCTCATGTTGATATGTACGGGCTTTCAGGCCTTATGATGATATAGCGCTTGGGCTGTAGGAGCCCCTCCGGAGTTTGCACCCCCACAGTGAGCGCGGGTACCTATCTAGAGCGGTTAAATTTTAGACAGTGGTAACAATGACACTGTCATACGCGTTTTGGTCAGGTAACAATGACTGACCAGTCAGGTAACAATGACTGACCAGTGGTAACAATGGCACTGTAATACGCGTTTTGGTCAGGTAACAATGGCTGACCGGTCAGGTAACAATGACTGACTAGTAACGAAAATCATGCCCGATGGGCGATCTTTTATGTGCTCATCTTGCATACTTATTTGCATTTTTACCTGCTATGCTGTGGTATTTAGGCCGAGGGGCGGATTTTCTGTGCTAATCAGCACTAACTATTTTGAACAGCTTTCGTAATTATTGAAAGGACCATTTTCAAAAGAGATTTGAACTGAGCCGAAACATTTCTAAAGAGTTCTCTGATTTCACTGTTTTCTCGGAAATTGTACCCGGCTTCTGTACAGCCCGTTGGTTGCTTTATGTGATTTCTTGCTGCTCAGTTATTATTTACTTCTATTACTCATTGAGTTGGAGTACTCACTTTACTCCCTGCACCTCGCGTGCAGATGCAGGTATTATACACCCGGTAGCGGGTTTTGAGCTAGTTGAAGGTATTGCTATTGAAGCTGAGCAAGGTGACCGCCAGCGTTCACGGCACCGGACTTTGTCTTCTGATTTCAGATTCTGTTTAGTATATTATTGGCCCTGTAGCAGTGTTCAGACTTCCTTAGATGCTCGTGACTTGTGACACCCCGGTCGGGCTGTGTTGGGGTTGTAAATATTGTTAATTAAAGTCATTTAGGCGTACCTTACTATTCATTTATGTTTACTTATTGCGAAAGAGGTTACTTGGGTTAGTTGGCTGGCCTTGTATTCACGAGAGGCGCCATCACGACCAGTGCGGGTTTCGGGTCGTGACTTGGAAGAATATATCACCAATATCCCATTAAGCTTGTACGGATCAGACTTGGAAGAAAGTTGAGAACAAAACTTCCTATAATCTTTGTCATCATAGAGTCTTATGATCCCCGTTTTATGGGAACTGCCATGACCAACGGTAAACATTCCATCACCATCACCCTTGTCACTCTCAATTAAACTTCTTTTCTTCTTGGAAAATGAAGTAGAGAATGCCTCTATAATCTTTCTTTTATCTACTTAGGAAATGTTAAAATTCTTGCCTATACCATCTCTAGTTGAAACACATGTCATTGCAGTCTCAACATCATTGTCGCTAACGAGAACAACAATTGATCAAAAGACACACCCTGTCAGCTACTGTATCCAAGTTATTCTCTGTATCCAAGTTCATCCCGAGTAATAGTACCATGAGGATAATCACCAAAGCCACCGGACAGCTTTATGATGCCAATGAAGCAAGATGAGCTATTCAATGAAACTCGCATTGTAAAGAAGAAGAAAGAGACTGATTCAGAAAGGTGGGTCGAGGGTCGAGCCTCGACTATACATGTAAGGTTTTTACTTATCATTAAGTATATTGATTTACTTTTATATAAATTTTGAAATATTAATTCAATATAATTTTTCTTATAGGTTCGCTTCAGAGCTGAAAAGACCCCGATTTTCTCAAAGATTAGAGATGTCACAGGTACTATCTTTCTGTCTTTGACCTATCGTCTTTCTCCGTCCAAAATTTTTCCAAATCAAATGATTCAAGACCTGAACTGAAAGAGACTCTACAAACAAAGCTTTCCGACTCGGCCTTGAGAAGCTTGTATCCTTTGGTCTTCTTTTCTACATTCTACAGGCCCAGCTTCTTCTGAGAAGTTCGGCAGCAAGGAAGTCTATTCCCTTGGATTCTATTTGGATTCCTTATTGGAAGAGAATGCCAGTATATCAGTTCATCTTCATCAAAGGCCAAGATCTCCATGTATTCTATTATTTTGCGTCTCTTTGCTTCTGAGGCAGTTTCAAGGAGTGGGAATTCATACGAAGTCAGCCACCTAACGAGTCGGCCGAGGCAATCCAACTTTCGAACGAGGATGCTAAAAGAACACTCCTTGAGTACTTTATATACTTTGAACTAGACAATAGAACTAGTTTTCGAATGAGCTTGTAATAAACGCTAACTTAGTTTTGTTAGCTTAATGTTTTAGTTCTATTGATCTTTATATTTTGTTGCGTTTTAGTGTTGTTGTTGTTGCTTGCATAAAATTCCTGTTTAGGATATTTGGTATAAGCTGGCAGGTGGTGTAGCAGCCAAAACAGGCAGTTTCTGCAAAAAATGTACCAAAAAAGCGACCAACTTTGGTGTCCAGTTGGTCGCTATTCACTTAAAAAAAATAATTTTCTGGTAATTTTGCGACCAAGGTTGGTCGCTTATAGTTAAAAAAAATTAATTCTTGCCATTGGCGACCAATATTGGTCGCCCATTAAATAAAAAATTATAACATTTATTAATATAGCGACCAAAGTTGGTCGCTTAATATGATTAAAAATAAAACGTTATTTACATCTGGAGACCAACTTTGGTCGCCAAATATATAATATTAAAATATTTGAGCGATCAAAGTTGGTCGCTATATGCTTTGCCCGGAAAATTTGGTCCTTTTGCCTGGGAGACCAACGTTGGTCGCTATTTAGCGACCAACTTTGGTCCCTAAGGTAAAGGGACCAGCTTAATATCGACCAGGCGTGGTTGGTCGCTTTTTGGTCGCTTTGTGGCCAATAAGCGACCACTTTTGCTGGTCGCTTTTTTCCGGAATTCTAGTAGTGTAGGGGTCTCCCCGGAGAGGGAGGTAGATCAGGTGGTGGTCAGGCCCGTTTCTAATCACTCCCAGCCAGACCAGATGCTATTGTTTCAGATGCCGTGATTACATGTATTGTCTCAGTTTGCCACAAAGATGCTTCAGTATTATTTGATCCTGGTTCCATACTAGCTGACTTCCTACTCAAAGCATCGACCACCACATTGGCCTTCCCGGGATGATACAAGATGGTGATATCATAGTCTTTCAATATCTCTAACCACCTTCTCTGCCTCAAATTGAGCTCCTTCTGCTTGAACAAATACTGCAGACTCTTATGATCTGTGAACACCTCACACGACACGCCATATAGATAGTGCCTCCAAATCTTCAGCGCGTGAACAATATCTGCTAGCTCTAAGTCATCAAATGGGTAATTCTTCTCGTGAATCTTCAATTGCCGCAAAGAATATGCAATAACCCTGCCACCCTGCATCAACACCGCACCAAGTCCAATACGAGATGCGTCACAATACACTGTATAGGGCATTGAACCTGTGGGCAATACCAACACCGACGCCGTAGTCAAAGCTGTCTTGAGCTTCTGAAAGCTCGCCTCACACTCGTTTGACCACCTGAACGGGGCATCCTTCTGGGTCGACCTGGTCATTAGGGCTGCTATAGATGAAAACCCCTCCACAAACCGACAGTAATAACCTACCAAACCCAAGAAACTTCGGGTCTCTATAGCTGATGTGGGTCTAGGCCAGTCCATGACTGCCTTAATCTTCTTAGGATCCACCTGAATACCCTCTGCTAATATGACGTGACCCAAGAAAGCAAGTGAACTCAAACAAAACTCACATTTCAAAAACTTAGCATATAACCGGCTGTCTCTCACAATCTGAAGAACGATCCGAAGATGCTGCTCATGCTCCACTCGGCTACGGGAGTAGATCAAGATATTATCAATAAGAACAATCACAAAGGAATCCAGATAGAGCTTGAACACCTGGTTCATCAAATCCATAAATGTTGCTGGGGCATTTGTCAACCCAAATGACATCACTAGAAACTCATAATGCCCATATCGAGTCTGAAAAGTTATCTTAGGGACATCGGATGCCCTAATCCTCAACTGGTCGCAGCCAGACCTCAAATCGATCTTTAAAAACACCTTGGCACCCTGAAGCTGATCAAATAAGTCATCAATCCTCGGCAATGGATACTTGTTCTTGATGGTGACTTTGTTCAACTGCCGATAATCTATGCACATCCTCATCGACCCATCCTTCTTTTTTACAAACAATACCGGCGCACCCCAGGGCGAGACACTAGGTCTAATAAAGCCCTTATCAAGCAAATCTTGCAACTGCTCCTTTATGCGGTACGGCAGAATAGAAATGGGCTGAGTGCCCAAAGCCAAATCAATGCAATAGTCAATATCCCTGTCGCGTGGCATCCCCAGCAGGTCTGCAGGAAATACCTCTAGGAACTCCCGAACAACTGGCACAGAATCCATAGAAGGAACCTCCGCACTAGAATCACGAACATAAGCCAAATAAGCCAAAACCCCTTCTCGACCATACGCTGAGCCTTCATATAAGAGATAACCCTGCTAGTAGAATGACCAGGAGTCCCTCTCTACTCTAATCGAGGCAACCCCAAAAATGCTAAGGTCACGGTCTTGGCATGACAGTCCAATATAGCATGATAAGGTGACAGCCAATCCATCCCCAAAATGACATCAAAATCAATTATATCGAGAAGTATGAGATCTATGCTAGTCTCAAGACCCCCAATAATAACCACAGACGAACGATATACACGATCTACAATAATAGAATCCCCCATCAGTGTGGACACATATACAGGAGCACTCAAAGAATCACGAGGCACAACCAAATATAGAGCAAAATAAGATGACACATAGGAATATGTAGACGCTGGATCAAATAGAACTGAAGCATCTCTACTGCAAAATGAAACAGTACCTGGGATAACAGCATCGGATGACTCAGCCTCAAGCTCGCCTGGGAAAGAATAACATCGGGGCTGGGCCCTACCACTCTGAACCATATCCCTGGGATGACCTCTTGCTGGCTGGCCTCCACCTCTAGCGGCCTGGCCTCCACCTCTAACGGCCTGACCTCTACCTCTAGCGGGCTGACCCCTACCTCTAGCTGGTTGAGCGGGCGGTGCAAGGATCATGGCACGAGAACCCTGCTGCTGTGACTAAACACCCACTAATCTCGGACAAGTCCTCCGGATATGCCCATACTCACCACACTCGAAACATCCATCCTGATACTACGGCTGAGGAAACTGAGACTGACCCTGACGGGCCGACTGACCACAATAATAACTTTGAAGAAGAGGTGCTCTAATAGGAGCTGGTGGTGCACTATAAGCTGGCTGCCCTAAAGGAGGTACATAAGGACCACGACCCCATGAAGCTCCATGAGATGCCTGAAGTGCTGAATGAAATGGCCTTAGAGGATAGCCTCTACCAAAAGTACCCCAGCCTCCAAATGAGGCCCCACTGAATCTACCAGAGTGACGAGGCCTCTTGTCAGACCCTGACCACTCCCCTGAGCTAAAACAATCTCAAATCGTCTCGCCACATTGGCTGCATCCTGGAAAGAAATCTCACTCCCTTTCTCCTTAGCCATCTGCAATCTTATAGGCCGAGCAAGTCCCTCAATAAAACTCCTCACCCTCTCTCTCTCGGTGGGAAGTATAAGTAGAGCATGACGGGCCAGATCCACAAATCTAGTCTCGTACTGAGTGACGGTCATAGAACCCTATTGAAGGCACTCAAACTGCCTCCGATAGTCCTCTCTCTGAGTGATAGGAAAATACTTCTCCAAAAATAGCTGAGAGAATTGGTCCCAAGTGAGAGATGGTTACCCATTTGGTCTAACCAAACAATAATCCCTCCACCATTTCTTGGCTGAACCTGGCAGACAAAAGGTAGCAAAGTCGACCCCATTGGTCTCCACTATCCCCATGTTCAGTAATACCTCGTGACAATTGTCCAAACAGTCTTGGGGATCCTCTGAAGATGTACCGCCATAGGTAGTGGTGAAAAGCTTGGTAAACCTATCCAGTATCCACAAGGCCTCAAAAGACATAGCTGATCCATCGCCGGTCTGTGCTACAACACCCGACGGGACTACCCAACTGGCTGAGCTGCTGGAGTCTGAAACTGGGGAGCCATCTGCTCCGAAGTGTGAGTAGCAGGAGTCTGTGCTCCATCCCCAACTCGAGAGACGGTTGGTGCTACAGGAAATATGTTGGCCTCAGTAACACTCTCCATAAGGCCCACTAGACGGACCAAAGCATCCTAATGTATCGGGGTAGCGATGAACCCCTTTAGAACCTGAGGTGGCCCTGTGGAACGGTCTGGGCCGGAGCCTCCTCGTCCAACTCTACCTGAGGCTCCGCCATTGGTGCTGCTGCTCGAGCTCCAAGCTGAGCCTTACCTCTGCCTCGGCCTCTAGCACGGCCTCGGCCTCATCCTCTGCCCCTCGTAGGAGCTGCCACTAGGGGCTCGGGCTGCTAATCAGCTGGTGAAGCGGTACGTGTTCTCGCCATTTGTGAAGGATCAAGAGTAGAGAGTTAAATTAGCATTGAAAGATCAAATCGCATGACAGAGAAGAATAGAAGTGAAATTTTATCTAACTCTGTAGCCTTTGGGGGATAAGCACAGACGTCTCCGTACCGATCCCTCAGACTCTACTAAGCTTGTTCGTGAAGTGTGAGACCTAGGCAACCTGGTGCTCTTATACCAACTTGTCACGACCTGGATTTCCACTGTCGGGATCGTGATGGCGCCTAACATCGCACTCGCTAGGCAAGCCAATGTTAGAGTTCTATTCACCTTTTTTCTTTACATTTTATAAGTTAACAAAACTAAATCAAACTAAAATAAATGCGGATGTAATTAATTAACCGATTATCTATATATTATTAACAATACCGAAAGTCTTACTACCCAGAAACTGGTGTCATAATCCACGAACATACTATGAATTACTACAAATACTGGTCTGAAGGAATTACATCTGTCTCAAAAGAAAAGAAAATAGGAAAACATAAACATAGGAGGGGACGCTAGGGCCTATGGACGCCAACTGGACTACCTTGGGTTTCCTGGATGAAGTATCTGCAACCGACCTCTCTATCAGCCACTGCCAGCTCCGAAATCTGCACAGAAAGTGTAGAGTACAATATCAGTACAACCGACCCCATGTACTGCTAAGTGCCTAGCCTAACCTCGACGAGGTAGTGATGAGGCTACGGCGGGGCATTTACAATATAACCCGCATACAATATATAATAAAGCAAAAAGGAAATACGGAACGAAATGGAACAGTAACTTGCAGCAAAAATAAATACGGAACCCAATTATCTTGCCAGTACTAAGCTATAAGCAATCCTTAAGAGAGTTACAATACTACAGAAATAAATCACAGCAGAAGAAGAATACATAAACAACAAAATGATGCGGCGCGCATCCCGATCCTACCATATAATCAGTAACAATATAAACATTCACGCTTATTACTCCTGTTGCGGCGTGCAACCCGATCCTACCAGTCCACCCTTACTACTCCTCAATATATCACCCTTATTCCTCCTGTTGCGGCGTGCAACCCGATCCCCACAGTCCACCCTTTTTACTCCTGTTACAGCGCACAACCCGATCCCACCAGAAAATCACATTTCACCCTTATTCCTCCTCAATACATCACCATTATTCCTCCTGTTGCGACGTGCAACCCGATCCCACCATATCAGTACCAATCACACAATAAGAACAAATATTTCACAATTCAGCTCAAAACCCTCCACAATAGTTATGCCACAAACCAAAACAAATAGAACGCTATACATTTATGAAACTTCACTCAATTACTACTACACAACGAGACCAACCAAAGTTTACCATGATACATCGATCAACCAACTTAAACCAATAATGTAACACAATGAAACTACGGAATAGTTACTACCTTTAATAAAGAAAACAACATCTAACAAGAAGCCATTAGACATGGAAGCACTAATAAGCTTGTAGCAGTTAAGACAAGAAAATAATATATTATGAACGGGGAAGGGAACAAGCTAAACAGATAATTTGGCGGTGCATAGGTACTCGTTACCTCACCTATACGCCATGCACATGGATTTTCACATAGCAATTAAGTCGGGGATCCCTAATCCCACAAGTCAAAGTTAGACACAACACTTACCTCAATCCAACGGCCAACTCAAAGCTCAATTACCGCTTTTCCTCTAGATTCCACCTCTAATCCACTCGTATCTAGTCATAATTAACTTAATAACATCCATTATCACTAAAGAAATCAATGACAACGCATAATTATGAGTTTCCCAACAGAAAAGTAAAAAACCGACCCCGGGCCTGCTTGGTCAAAACTCGAAGTTCAAAAAAACCCGATTACCCATTCACCCCCAAGCCCGGATATACAATTGATTTTGAAATTCGAGCTCAATTTGAGGTCTAAATCCCCAAATTTTGAAATTCCTATGTTCTACCCAAAAATCCCCAATTCCACCATGAAAAACCCTAGATTCTAGGATGAAATCTTGTAAAAAGAAGTAAAAGATTGAAGTAAATGAGTTAAGAATCATTTACCTATGATTTGGGGGAGAACTAGCGTTTAGGAAATCGCCTCTTGAGGTTTAGGTTTTGAAAAATAGGAGAATGAATGAAAGATCTTGTCCAAAGTTATTTTTGAACAGTTGCAGATATCGCATTTGCGATCAGGGTCGCAAATGCAAACCCCTCAAATGCGAAGAATGTACAGGACCTGCTACTATCGCAAATGCGAACAATTGTTCACAAACGCGACCTGTTCTTATCGCAATTGCGATCCTGAGCTTCGCAATTGCGAAAATCCCCTCTCAGCCTTTCTGATCGCAAATGCGATGCTCGCAAATGCGAAATGCGAAGTCTGCAGACCTGAAGCATACCAACAATTTTTCCTAAGTCCAAATCACTCCGTAGCCTATCAAAAACTCACCCGAGTCCTCGGAGCTCCAAACCAAACATGCACACATGTCTTAAAACATCATACGAACTTGCTCGTGCGATCAAATCGCCAAAATAACACCTAGAACTACGAATTTAGCACCAAATTGCATGAAAATTTAAAGAAAGTTTCAAAACTTCTATTTTCTCAACCCAAGGTCCGAATCACGTAAAATGAGTCCCGTTTCTCCCCAAACTTCACATATAAGGTATAAATATCATAATGGACCTGAACTAGGCTCCGGAACCAAAATACAGGCCTGATACCAACGAGATAACGTATTAACCAGATTCTTAAAACCATTATAATTTCAGTCTTACAATTTTCATCAAAAATTAATTTTTCGGGCTAGGGACCTCGAAAATTGATTTCGGGCATACGCCCAAGTCACATATTTTACTACGGACCCACAGGGACCATCAAAATACGGGTTCGGGTCCGTCTACCCAAAACATTGACCGATGTCAACAAAAATAAACTTTTTACGCCAAAAATTATTATTTCTATAATTTTTATTTAAAAGCTTTCCGGATACACGCCCGGACTGCGCATGCAAATCGAGGAGGAATAAAATAAGCTTTTGAAGACCTTGAAATATCGAGTTCTAAAACATAAGATGACCCTTTGGGTCATCACAACCGAGTTAGTTGGTTCGGGTCCGAAGCGATTTCAGAGTGAATTGAGACATTTAGTATCTTAATCGAAAGCTTAAGTTGGAAAATTTGACTGACCTCAGATTTGAATTTTTATGGTTCTGTTAGCTCTGTTAGGTGATTTTGGACTTAGGAGCACATCCGGATTGTGTTTTGGAGGTCCGTAGTAGCATTAGGCTTGAATTGGCGAAAGTTGAAATTTTGAAAAGTTTGACCGGGAGTGGACTTTATGATATTGGGGTCGGATTGTATTTCCGGAAGTTGGAGTAGGTTCGTGGTGTCATTTATGACTTGTGTGCAAAATTTTAGGTCAATCGGGCGTGATTTGATAGGTTTTGACGTCGTTTGTAGAATTTAGAAATTTCAAAGTTCATTAGGCTTAAATCCGTGTGTAATTAGTATTTTTGTTGTTGTTTGAGGTGATTGAGGGTTCGAGTAAGTTCGTATGATGTTTTGGGACTTGATGGTATGTTTGGTTAAGGTCCCGGCGGCCTCGGGTGAGTTTCGGGTGGTTAACGGATCATTTTGGTTGATAGCTGATATCTGGTAGTGTGATTCTTCTGGTTTCTTTATACGCGATACGAAGAGTGGGTCGACGATCCCATATGTCTATTGAGGGCAACTGAGGAATTGTTCTATGCGATCGCCAGTGGAGGCACGCGATCGTGGAGGTTGGTGAGTCTGGGCATCGCGTATGCGACGAGAGGTCCGCGTTCGCATAGAGTACTGGGTCAGGAGCTGGGATCAGGTGATTCATCTATGTGATCGCATAGTTACGGACGCAATCGCATAGCTTTGGTTACTCAGTTGTACGCGATCGCAGAGGCTGTTACGTGTTTGCGTAGGTTATATGAGTGGGGCAGCATAGTTGTGCTTCACTTTCGCGAGGTATTTTCCGCGATCGCGATGAAGGCGTATCTGGGCAGATTAAAAAGATTCAAAACGAGGGTTTCCAGTTCATATCATACAATTGAAGTGGGAGCTCTGTGCAAGGCGATTTTGGAAGAGGTTCTTACATGGGTGTTTAGGGAAAGTGATTCCTATCTAATTTTGGTAAAATTCCATGATTATATCTTTAATTCCATCATTTCATTTGTGATTTGGGGTGGAAAATTGGGGAAATAGAGGAAGTGTTCTTAACATGGATTTGTGAGGTTTTGAATGGGATTTTGTTATCAGATTTGAGTAAATTTGGTATGGTTAGACTAGTGAGTGAATGGGCTTTCGGATTTTGTGACTTTTGTCGGATTTTCGAGACGTGGGCCCGGGGACTGGCTTTTGACCGATTTCGGATTTTTGGCTATAATTTAGTACTCTTCATGTCGAATTGATCCCTTTAGCCTATATTGATTGTATTGTACTACTTGTGGCTATATTTGGGACATTCGGAGACTGACTCTCGAGGCAAAGGCATTTTGGAGTAGCGTTTTGCTCGGATTGAGGTAAGTAACACTTTTAAATCTTGTCCTGAGGGTATGAAACCCCGGATTTTTGCGTCATGTTATTATTTTTGAGGTGACGTACATGCTAGGTGATAGGAGTGTGGGCGTACATTAAGGGGATTGTGACTTGGTCCGTCCCGGGAAACTGTTAAGTTGAATAACTTGTTGTTAGCTATTTGTTTCTTCCAATGTTATAGAAATCGGATTGAAATCCATGTTATAAATCATGCTTAGACTATATGATGTCATTGTTTGACCCACTGAGGTCGTGAACTCGTTGAATTAGCTGCTATTTGCTGTCTTGTACTCAGTCATGATTTTACTTGCGTAACATATCTCCGTCTCTTCTTGTTTCTTGTTGATACATGTTATTATCCCTGTTTGGGCTGATTTATATGATTTCTGAGAGCCCGAGATACTGCAGAGGTTTGTGACTGAGATAGGGCCTGAGTGCCGAGTTGTGAGCATTGTGTGTATATACGGATCGGGTTGCACGCCGCAACGAGCATGAGGGCTGAATATATTCATGGATCTGGTTGCACGCCTGATAACTGTGATTTTAACACGTTTTATGACCATACTTGACTATGCCTTATGTATGAATTGTCATGAAATAGACTCAGAATGCTTACAAAGTGCGCTTGATTGCAGGTTTGAGCGACAAGATGACGAAAGTCAAGAACCAGCTCGAAACGGAGTGAAACCTGCTCAAGTATCAAAAATCATCGAAGTAGGGACAGGAGGACCTAGCGCGGACCGCACTGATTTGTTGCGCAGCCGCGCTAGGAGATTCAGAGAGCACCCATTTTAGGAGTCTCCAAGCGCGGTTAGCACTTATTTCTACGCGGTCAGCGCTGGTGTCTACGCGGTCGCGCTTCAATGTTGTGCGGTCCGCGCTCCTTAGCCTGTGCGGCCACGCTACTTCTTTGTGCGGTCCGCGTCCCCAGTTCTAGAAGTGAATGATAGAAGGCCAAGACCCCTACGCGGCCGCGCTGCATTTATGCGCGGTCCGCGCCAGCCCCGCAGGGGTATTTTTGTCCGATTTTTCTGGCATAGTATAAATAGAATATTTTATTATTTCTAGGTTAAGTTTTAGACATCAGATAGCAGCAACACTCGTGAGATTCAAGTTTTAGCCTATTTTGGTCATTTTAACCTTGTTTTAACGTGAATTCGTGTAGATTAGCTTCCTATTTAATTATTATGTTGATTTTATCTACTTCTTCTTTAATTTCTGTTGCTATTATGGCTAGCTAAACCCATTAGCTAGGGTTGTGGCTCAACGCTAGTGTGGGTAATTAATGGGTGTGATTGTTTAGTGCTTGAATGATGTTGGGTGTTTGATATTTGGGTTGATTTTATGTTTTAACTAGGATTTGGTGGTTGCAAACACTAAGTCTAGCTTAGTGAGTCTTGACTCTTCTTGAGAAAGAGTGTCTATGACTCCAAAGTTAATCCAACAAGGAATTGGGATGGACCCATGAGAATGGTAGTCCCAATTAACGGGTAAGACCTCGAGAGAGTGATTACCCAACTTGAACCCTAAGTTGCTTGGTTTGTTAGCCTACCCAATTGGTCTCGAGAGAGTCAATTGGGCAAAATCACTCTTTCTACCGAGAGGTGTGAGAGTGAGTGCTATCGTGCAACGGTTATATTATAAGCCCCATAATCATCATTCTCGTATTAGGAATCTCGACCCGTTAGTTGACCACCTAGGTAAATGCCACGACCTTAGTGCCTTTCTCTATCTTGCATACAATCTAGATTAAATCTCTTTGCATAATTTAGTTATAATTAGTAGTTGTTAAATTGTAGTTGATAATCACAAAAAACCAAAAATGATAGAAGATCAATTAGAAGCAAACACGCAATTCTAGGCTAAACAAATATCCAACTCCCTTTCTAGCTCCCTGTGGAAATTGACCCCGATACCACTATTGGGTAAAAGTATTAGCGCCCACTCTTCCTAAGGTTGAGTCCGCTGCGACCTAATCACTTTTTGGCGCCGTTGCCGGGGAGCTTACGGTGTTGACTATTTGTGTAGCTAGTTTTGTGTTTTGCTTCTCTTTCCTTCTTTTTACTAATTTTGTTTGTGTTGATCCATCAGGTACACATGGCTCTAAACGGAAATGACCCTCTTGGCAATGCCTTGGCGGGGGAGGAGGTTGAAGATGTTGAGCAAGATGAGCTTCCGGTACCTCAAGTACCACGGCGAGGTCGAAATGCCAATGCTAATGTACATGACAACAATCCTATTCCAGACCCTCCTCCGCCACCGCCAAGAGCGGTCCCAAGAGTTCTTCCTAATCAAGGGTACACAAGTGCCATCGTTCCTCCCCGAATCCGGGCGGGGAACTTTCAAATCACAAATGTCATGTTGACTTTGCTCGAGCAAAGGGGTATATTTTACGGGCGCCTCCGACCAAAATGCATACAGCACTTGAAGGGTTCGTANTAGTTCCAAACCCATGATAACTAGTATTACCCACCCGAAGCCACTTTCAAACCGCCAGAGCCATGCCCTTACACTCCCCGCCTTGATCTCTCAGCAGAAGAAGAAAAGCCTCCCAAAATTGTCCCGGACCGTCTGTCACTAACTAAAATTGAGAAGAAGCCCGGAGAAAGCTTCAGAGAGTATGGTTTTCGGTGGAGAGAGCAGGTGGCAAGAGTCGATCCTCCAATGAAAGAGAACAAGATGGTTGATTACTTCCTACAGTCTTTGGAGCCAACCTATTATGGTCATTTTGTGTCAGCAGTGGGAAAAACTTTCAACGAGGTCGTGAAAATGGGAAGTATGGTGGAAGAGGTTCTCAAGTCTAACAAGATTATGAGCTATTCAGCAATCAAAGCAACTACTCAGGCTATGCAGAGCGGCGCTGGAGGAGTATTGGGAAAGAAGAAGAAAGAAGAGGTTGCAGTAGTGGAATCGAGAGCTTGGTCCAGAGGTCCATCACCATACTATCACCAACCTCGCCCTCACCCCCAAACCTACCCACACACCCTATATGGCCCACCGCAGCACTATTACCCACCTCCTGTCCCCAGTTTCTCTGTCCACCATGCCCATACATACCCCCAACCTCCTACCCATGCACAATGGCGCACACCCACCCCACAAAATACTTACTCAGCTCAAAACACCTACCCACCCCCAAGAACCAACAGAAATCCCGCTGGAACCGGTTTTTGACCTAACCCTGCATTTAAGAATGATAGGCTGCAAAAGAAGAAGACTTTCACTCCCTTGGGTGAATCTTACACTAGCTTGTACCACAGATTGAGACAGTTGGGCATGCTGAGTCCGATTGAACCCAAACTGCCAAATCCTCCCCCAAGGAATCTGGACCACTCTGTGAGTTGTGAGTATTGCTCAGGTGCGCCGGAACATGACACAGAAAAATGTTGGCACTTGAAAACGGCCATCCAAGAGCTCATTGATACCCGCCGAATTGAAATGCAAGCCCTAGAAACACCTGACATCACCCAAAATCCATTACCAACTCATCACGAGACCCATATGATCGAGCTAGTCCAAAAGGGAGAGCATAAGAAGCCGTCACAAACCGTAATGATGATCAGGGCTAGTGAGGATAGATCAAATGAGAAACTAGAAAAGGAGGGAGCATTGATCAAGGTAGGCGAAACAGTTAGCAAACCAGTTGTAGTGATGAAGAAATAGCTTTTGAGCAGTGTTGCAGACAAACAAGAACCAGTTAAAGTGGTAGTGTCGGGGGCAGCTGTCAAGCCCGCTGTGATTGTGAAAGGGGCTCGCATAGAGTCGGTTGTCATCAAGCCACTGACTCAGTTACCAGTAGTCAGTGAAAAGGCCGTCCCATGGAATTACGGCCGCGTGACAGTGATGTATCAGGGAAGGGAAGTTAAGGAAGAAGTTTGTGAAACCTATGGACTGACTCGCTCAAGAAGATGCTTTGCTCCTGACGAGCTGAGAAAGGCTAAACCCATCAAAGATAATCCAGTACCAGTGAAGAAAGCTGTAACTGAAGAAGAGGCAGAAGAATTCTTGAAGAAGATGAAGGCACAAGATTATTCCATTGTAGAACAATGGAGAAAGACCCCGGCGCAAATCTCTTTGCTATCATTACTGATCCACTCAGATGAGCACCACCAGGCATTGATGAAAATTTTTTGAATGAGGCCCACGTTCCCGATAAGATTTCTATGAACCATTTAGAGAAAATAGCAAACAAGATTTTTGAAGTCAACAGGGTTACGTTTTCTGATGATGAGCTGCCTTTGGAAGGCACTGAGCATAATAGAGCACTCTACCTCACGGTGAAATGTGAAGACTCTATGGTCACCCGGGTGCTAGTTGATAACGGGTCCAGTGCAAATATTTGCCCTCTCTCCACCCTGGAGAAATTAAAGGTGGACAGTGAGAGAATCCACAAGAATAGTATTTGCGTGCGAGGATTTGATGGAGGAGGCAAGGACACAGTCGGGGATATAGTGTTGGAACTGACAATAGGTCCGGTTGAATTCACCATGGAGTTCCAGGTGCTCGACGTGGCTGTCTCATACAACCTTTTGTTAGGCCGACCCTGGATCCATGCAGCAAAGGCAGTGCCATCTACCTTGCACCAGATGGTTAAATTCGAGTGGGATAGGCAAGAGATTGTGGTGCATGGGGAAGATAGTTCGTGTAATCTGGGTGATGCCATTGTGCCTTTCATAGAAGCTGAGGATGACAAAGGCCCATGGGTTTATCAAGTCTTTGATACGGTATCGATTGAAAAGATCCCGGAAGGGAAGTGTATTCCTGTGCCAAAGGTAGCTGCTGCATCCGTCATGGTTGCGTCGGAAATGCTGAAGAACGGATTTGTACCTGGAAAAGGATTGGGTGCTTCTTTACAAGGCATCGTACAGCCCGTATCCCTTCCAGCAAACCTGGATACTTTTGGTTTGGGTTTCAAGCCCACTGCTGCTGACCTAAGGCGAGCCCGAAAGATGAAAAAGAAAGCGTGGACCTTTCCAAAACCTATCCTCCGCCTTTCCCGTTTCTTCGTCAGGCCTGGTACTAAGAAGCGCCTAGCAACAGCAATGCCCAGTGGTGTGGTTGATCCCGACAAGGAGCTGATTGAGAGGTTTGAAAAGCTGTTTTATGAGGTGAATGTATTGGAGGCCGGAGAAGGTCCAAGCAAGGCAGATATTCAGTTCGTGGGGCCCCAGGCAAAGCTTAACAATTGGGAAGCAACTCCCCTTCCTACCCGGAGGGAGTCTTGGTAGTTAGTTTTGATTTCCTTTCAGTTTAATCTGGATTATTTCCAAGGTTGTAATTCGGATGCTATGTTCCGTCCGTTTTGATGAGTTAAACCTTGTTATGTTAAATATTTATGAAATGCAATTTCCCTCCTTTTCATTCCTGATAGTTTTTATTTTGTCTTTCTTTTCTTTCTTGTACAGTCCCTTTTACGCTTGTTTCAGTGATGTATCATGCATGAGGAGTCTTCAGCCCAGTCTTAAATGCCAATCTAACTCAGACATAATAATACAAGAAATTGAGTGTGATGACGAAATAGAGTATGATGATGAGGAAGCTTTTGAGGAAATCAGTAAAGAACTAAGCCATTTTGAAGAAAACCCAAACCTAATATGAATGACACCGAGGCAATCATTTTAGGGGATCAGGAGAATGTGCGGGAAACAAAAATAAGCGTCCATTTGGAACCACAGCTCAGAGAAGAGATAATTAAAGCACTGTTTAAGTACAAAGATGTTTTTGCGTGGTCATATGACGACATGCCGGGTTTGAGCACCGATTTGGTGGTCCACAAACTGCCCACCGACCCAGCATGCCCTCCTGTCAAACAGAAGCTAAGAAAATTTAAAACAGACATTAGTGTGAAAATCAAGGAAGAGGTTACCAAGCAGTTTGAGGCAAAGGTCATCCGGGTCACGCGGTATCCCACCTGGTTAGCCAATGTTGTGCCTGTGCCAAAGAAGGATGGAAGACCAGAGTGTGTGTAGATTACCGTGACCTCAATAAGGCAAGTCCAAAAGACAACTTCCCACTACCAAACATCCATATATTGATCGACAATTGTGCCAAACATGAGATTGGTTCCTTTGTGGATTGTTATGCGGGCTATCACCAGATTTTGATGGATGAGGAGGATGTGGAAAAGACGGCATTCATCACGCCTTGGGGAATGTATTGTTATAGGGTCATGACATTTGGGTTGAAGAACGCAGGGGCAACGTATATGAGGGCAATGACCACCATGTTCCATGACATGATACATCGGGAAATTGAGGTCTATGTAGACGACGTGATCATAAAGTCGAGGAAACAATGTGACCATGTCAAGGACCTGAGGAAATTCTTCCAGAGACTCCGCAGGTACAGCCTCAAACTTAATCCAGCAAAGTGTGCGTTTGGAGTCTCATCTGGGAAGTTGTTGGGATTCGTGGTAAGTCGGCGCGGTATTGAGTTAGACCCGTCCAAGATCAAGGCCATTCAGGAGCTACCACCGCTAAGGAACAAGAAAGAGGTGATGAGTTTGCTTGGCAGGTTGAATTACATCAGCAGGTTCATTGCCCAGCTCACAACGACCTGCGAGCCCATCTTTAAGCTGCTAAAGAAAGATGCTGCGGTCAGATGGACGGATGAATGTCAAGCAGCATTTGACAAGATTAAGGAGTATTTGGCTAGTCCACCTGTGTTGGTCCCGCCAGAGCCGGGAAGGCCCTTGATCCTTTATCTGACAGTTTTGGATAATTCTTTTGGTTGTGTACTGGGGCAGCATGACATCACAGGAAAGAAAGAGCAGGCAATTTACTACCTCAGCAAGAAGTTCACATCATATGAGGTGAAGTACACTCAACTTGAGAGGACGTGTTGTGCCTTAACCTGGGTAGCGCAGAAGTTGAAACATTACTTGTCAGCATATACCACTTATCTCATCTCTCGGCTGGACCCGTTGAAGTACATTTTTCAGAAACCCATGCCCACAGGGAGGCTGGCGAAATGGCAAATCTTGCTTACAGAGTTTGATATTGTCTACGTGACCCGGACTGCAATGAAAGCACAAGCGCTAGCTGATCATTTGGCCGAGAATCCAGTTGATGATGAATATGAACCTTTGAAAACATACTTCCCCGACGAGGAGATAATGCATGTTGTAGAATTAGAACAAGTCGAAAAGCTAGGATGGAAACTGTTCTTTGATGGGGCTGCCAATGCCAAAGGCGTCGGGATAGGAGCAGTACTGATTTCGAGACAGGGCAACACTACCCTGTCACTGCTCAACTTCGTTTCTATTGCACCAATAACATGGCTGAATACGAGGCGTGTATCTTGGGTTTGAGATTGGCTATAGACATGGGTGTCCAGGAAATCTTGGTCATGGGTGACTCGGATCTTCTGGTACACCAGATTCAGGGTGAATGGGAGACACGAGATTTGAAGCTCATACCATACCGGCAGCGTTTGCATGAACTTTGTCAATGGTTTCAATCAATAGATTTCAGGCATATTCCAAGGATTCACAATGAGGTTGCCGACGCTTTGGCCACTTTGGCGTCAATGCTGCATCATCCAGACAAGGCTTATGTGGACCCGTTACAGATTCAGGTCCGAGATCAGCATGCCTATTGTAATATGGTGGAAGAAGAGCTTGATGGTGAGCCGTGGTTCCATGATATCAAAGAATACCTCCGGATGGGAGTGTACCCAGCACAAGCTACAGGGGATCAAAAGAGAGCAATTCGACGCTTGGCAAGCGGATTTTTCTTCAGTGGAGGAGTGTTGTACAAGAGAACTCCAGATCTTGGATTATTGAGATGCATGGATGCTAAACAGGCTACAGTTATCATGGCTGAGGTACATGCGGGAGTTTGCGGACCTCATATGAGTGGATATGTATTGGCAAAGAAGATTCTCCGAGCAGGTTATTATTGGCTTACTATGGAACGGGATTGCATCAGTTTCGTGCGCAAGTGTCATCAATGTCAGGTACATGGAGATTTGATTCATTCTCCACCATCTGAATTGCATACAATGTCAGCACCATGGCCGTTCGTTGCTTGGGGAATGAATGTCATTGGGCCGATCGAGCCAGCGGCATCAAATGGGCACAGGTTCATTCTGGTAGCTATTGATTATTTCACTAAGTGGGTTGAAGCAAAAACCTTCAAATCTGTGACCAAGAAGGCAGTGGTCGATTTTGTGCATTCAAATATCATCTGTCGGTTTGGGATCCCGAAGGTAATCATCACAGACAATGGTGCCAATCTCAACAGTCATCTGATGGCAGAGACATGTCCAGCAGTTTAAGATCATGCACCGCAATTCCACCCCATATCGTCCTAAGGCAAATGGAGCAGTCGAAGCAGCTAACGAGAACATCAAGAAAATACTTCGGAAAATGGTAGAGGGGTCCAGGCAATGGCATGAGAAGTTACCTTTTGCCCTTTTAGGCTATCGCACTACTGTCCGCACTTCAGTAGGGGCAACTCCTTATTCACTAGTATATGGCACTGAAGCAGTAATACCCGCAGAGGTAGAAATCCCGTCCCTTCGGATCATCGCTGAGGCGGAAATTGATGACGTTGAATGGGTTAAAGCTCGCTTGGAACAACTAAGTTTGATTGATGAAAAGAGATTGGCAGCAGTATGTCACGGTCAGTTGTACCAACAGAGAATGGAAAGGGCATATAACAAGAAAGTGCGTCCGCGGATGTTTGAAGTAGGACAGTTGGTGTTGAGGCGTATCTTACCTCATTGGGCTGAGGCAAAAGGAAAGTTCGCCCCGAACTGGCAGGGGCCATTTGTTGTAACCAGAGTGTTGTCCAATGGCGCATTATATTTGACAGATGTGGAAGGCAAATGTGTAGAAATGGCTATCAACTCTGATGCAGTCAAGCGATACTATGTATGATTTCTTGGTTTAATTGTACTTTATTGTATTTGGCATATTTTTGAGATTGAAATGACGAGGGCATTTTGTTCTGCTATCCAAACACTTTATCCTTTGTTACCCCATTTAAGCCTCATTTACTTTCTTTCGTACCCCTCTTTCGGAATCAATAACAACTCGGAAGCTCGAGCAAGGCAAATCAGTGAAGAAATAAGAAAACACAGTCCAACGGAAAGAAAAGAAAAAAAAAGAAAAAAAAAGAAAAAGAAAAAGGGAAAAAGAAAAAAAAAGAAAAGAAAAATGAAGAAAAGAAAAAAGAAATGAAAAAAAAAGAAAAGAAAAGAAAAGAAAAAGAAATGAAAAGAAAGAAAAGAAAGTGGAAGAAAAGGAAAGATTGCAACAGCAAAGTAATTCCTATGACTTGAACTACGCTTGACTTGATCCCGAAAGGGTACGTAGGCAGCCTTTATCTGAGGTTCAGTCACACAGAAATAAAAATCCAAAAGTCCCCAAGGCAGAAACTGGGGCAGAAGTTGTGGTTGTTGTGAGAAATATGATTTCGAAAGTTGTAATTTTGAGCCCATGTTGAATTGTTTTGAGCCTTTGATACCCTTTCTTTCTAACCCTATCCAAAAGCCCACATTACGATACAAAGAAGACCTTCTGATCAATCTTCAGGAAGTGCCAATACGAGCAAGTAAAAGTGCTTCACATCAGGGGCAACACTCCGGTACAAGGAAAAAATGATAAAATGAGAGAGTCTTATTGGTGAAAACCCTCACGGGCATCGTAAGGCAAAGCGAATTGAGAGAAAATCAAATGAGAGAGTCTTATTGGTGAAAACCCTCACGGGCACTGTAAGGCGACGTGAGTTGAGGGAAATCGAAATGAGAGAGTCTTATGGGTGAAAACCCTCATGGGCACCGTAAGGCGAAGAGAGTCGAGAAAAATCCAAATGAGAGTCTTATTGGTGAAAACCCTCACGGGCACCGTAAGGCGAAGGTGAGTTTTTCAGACAGGCCAAGGAAACAAGTCTGTGGCCAAAAGCTGCTCAGGACATTGCAAGATAAGCAAGGTTTGAGTTTGGGTGAAAAGCAGGTTGTGAAAGTCCGGAACGACAAAAGTGACGATTGAAAGTTGATTGGCTAGACAGACTGGGCTGGTTAATCCAAATGCATGGCGTGCTCAATGGTACCAGCTGTTCCACTCAGATAAGTCTCATTCTCTTCGTTCTTCATTACAAATCATCCGTTCTCGGATTCTTTTTATCCTTAACCCTCGAGGTCATTGCATTTCATTCTTTCGAGGTCTACCTTTAAGATATTTCAGTGTCAGTTCTGTTCGAAACAAAAGGAAGGAATGTCAAGGCTAACTACCAGCTTCCTAGTTGTACAGATAGGGCCAGAGTATATCAAAAATGTTGAAAAGCACAGTAAGTCATAAAGGACCACTAGAGGTTTCATCGGTGGATTAGTCGGACAATTGCGGGGAAGGAGCGAAGTTTCAAATGAGGGGTCAGAAACACAAGAACAACAATATGGAATAGAACATTTGGGTCATCAGAATCAAGGGGGTTGAAATTCGGTAAAGAAGTCGAGGGAGTTCAAGGCAAGTCCAGGAAAGCGAGACGGAGTAAAGCCCAGCGGCAGGGATGTACCTAGCAAGAATGCCAGCAACTAACCACATTTTTAAAACTGACAAGTTTTTTCTTTGATTGAAACGGGGGCAGAAAGTTTTCAATGGTTTCGGAGAAACCCTCCTTAAGAAAAGGTATCACCCAAACAGGTATGACCGGAAACTCTCAGGACCCTCCTGGAAAATGGGACTTAGTTTAAATTTCCAAACAAGTATGAGTAGCATAATTTAGCACAAATGTATCCTGGGTTGTCTAAGATAGGATTTAGTTAGGTGTGGTCAGGACGCTCCTGAATAATGAGACACAGTTCTAAGAATCATTAGGTAACAAGGCATTGTTGTAGGATAGCATAACCCAGCCGTGGAGTTGACACACTTAAGATAAGGCCTAAATTTTGATTTTCAGGACCCTCCTGGATAATGGGATGTAGCTTTAAAGTTCATTCCAGATAATGATAACTGTGATTTTAACACGTTTTATGCCCATACTTGCCTATGCCTTATGTATGAATTGTCATGAAATTGACCCAGAATGCTTACAAAGTGCGCTTGATTGCAGGTTTGAGCGACAAGATGACGAAAGTCAAGAATCAGCTCGAAACTGAGTGAAACCTGCTCAAGTATCAAAAATCATTGAAGTAGGGACAGGAGGACCTAGCGCGGACCGCACTGATTTGTTGCACGGCCGCGCTAGGAGATTCAGAGAGCACCCATTTCAGGAGTCTCCAAGCGCGGTCAGCGCTGGTGTCTACGCGGTCGCGCTTCAGTGTTGTGCGGTCCGCGCTCATTAGCCTGTGCGGCCGCGCTACTTCTTTGTGCGGTCCGCGTCCCTAGTTCCAGAAGTGAATGATCGAAGGCCAAGACCCCTGCACGGCCGCGCTGCATTTATGCGCGGTCCGCGCCAGCCCCGCAGGGGTATTTTTGTCCGATTTTTCTGGCATAGTATAAATAGAATATTTTATTATTTCTAGGTTAAGTTTTAGACATCAGATAGCAGCAGCACTCGTGAGATTTAAGTTTTAGCCTATTTTGGGCATTTTAATCTTGTTTTAACATGGATTCGTGTAGATTAACTTCCTAGTTAATTATTATGTTGATTTTATCTACTTCTTCTTTAATTTCTGTTGCTATTATGGCTAGCAAAACCCATTAGCTAGGGTTGTGGCTCAACCCTAGTGTGGGTAATTAATGGGTATGATTGTTTAGTGCTTGAATGATGTTGGGTGTTTGATATTTGGGTTGATTTTATGTTTTAACTAGGATTTGGTGGTTGCAAACACTAAGTATAGCTTAGTGAGTCTTGACTCTTCTTGAGAAAGAGTGTCTATGACTCCAAAGTTAACCCAACAAGGAATTGGGATGGACCCATGAGAATGGTAGTCCCAATTAACAGGTAAGACCTTGAGAGAGTGATTACCCAACTTGAACCCTAAGTTGCTTGGTTTGTTAGCCTACCCAATTGGTCTCGAGAGAGTCAATTGGGCAAAATCACTCTTTCTACCAAGAGGTGTGAGAGTGAGTGCTATCGTGCAACGGTTATATCATAAGCCCCATAATCATCATTCTCGTATTAGGAATCTCGACCCGTTAGTTGACCACCTAGGTAAATGCCACGACCTTAGTGCTTTTCTCTATCTTGCATACAATCTAGATTAAATCTCTTCGCATAATTTAGTTATAATTAGTAGTTGTTAAATTGTAGTTGATAATCACAAAAACCCAAAAATGATAGAAGATCAATTAGAAGCAAGCACGCAATTCTAGGCTAAATGAATATCCAACTCCCTTTCTAGCTCCCTGTGGAAATTGACCCCGATACCACTATTGGGTAAAAGTATTAGCTCCCACTCTTCCTAAGGTTGAGTCCGCTGCGACCTAATCAACGCCGCAATGAGCCTTAGGTGTGTATATATATATATATATATATTTTTTTATGGATCGGGTTGCGCGCTGCAACGAGCCTTATTAATATTTATATATTTGGATCGGACTGCACGCTGCAGCTATATAGTGCTTGGGATGAAGGAGCACTTCCGAAGTCTGTATACCCACAGTGAGTGCAGGTACCTACTGAGTGTGAGTACTGAGGGCTGAGAGCCTAGTGATTGAGCTGTTGAGGAGATTTTAGTGACTGTTGCCCTCAGAGGCTGTACTTGCTTTCATTTGTTATTGCACTTGGTTGCTATCTATCATTGTTTTGAAATTTTCTGGAAGATTTGTATCCAGTTTTTACTTGAACGAGAAACTGTATAAAGCTGATTTGACTTAAATTGCCAAATTTGAAAGCATGTCTACTCCTTGTTAAAATTACTGAAAATGAACTATAACTGTGTAGCTCATCACTATTTTCAGTTCCTTATTAATTACTGTTACTTACTAAGTTGGTTGTACTCACGCTATACCCTGTACTTTATGTGAAGATCTAGGTGTTTTCGGACACGGTGGGCATTGATCTCGTGCTCGATTGATTGTTGCAGATTTACGAGGTAGCTACCCTGCATTCGCAGTCCTTCTTTCTCCCTCTTTGATTTCTCCTCTATTTGTATTTGATACAGACTCTTGTAGACACCATTTCCCAGACTGGTTTCTTAGTTTGCTCATGACTTAGTGACACCCCAATGTCGGGGCTATTTTTCTGCACATATGTTTGGGTTTACCCCATTTTTATGAAAAACTTCAATTATATTAAAATGTTTTAATTCATTTCTGTTAAATGTTGAAAGTGTTTTGGAAATGTCGGCTTGCCTAGTACCACGATAGGCGCCATCACGACGGGTTAGGTTTTGGGTCGTGACAAGTTGGTATCAGAGCCTACGTTGCATGGGTCTCACGAGTCATGATCACGGTTAGTAGAGTCTTGCTGATCGGTACGGAGACGTCTTTACTTATCTTTGAGAGGCTGCCGAACCCTTAGGAAACTCACATTCTTGAATTCTTATCATGCGAATCTGTTGATTCTGGTAACTAAACTTCTGTTATTCTATTTTCTCACAGATGGTGAGGACACATAATACTGGGCAGGATGGACAACCACCTGTACCACCAGCCAGGGCCGCGAGAGGCCGAGGTCACGGTAGTGGCCGCGGTAGGGGCAGAGGTCCAGCTCGCACAGCAGCTAGGGCAGCACCTGCAAATCCACCAGTTGCCCCAGTTCAGGATCAGGCCCCTATTATAGATGCACCGGCGGGACCAACTTAGGTACCAGTTGTGCCCATTGTGATTCAAGGCCTTCAGGAGGCCTTAGCACAGATTCTGACTGTGTGCACCAGTCTTGCTCAGACGGTCTCTGTTTCGACCACAACAACCACTTCTCAAGCCGGGGAAGGTACTCAGACTCCCGCCGCCCGCACACTAGAGCAGGTGATGCAGGGACTCCAGACACCGGGGGCACCACCAGCCCAGCCGGTTGCAGCTGCTCAGTACTCTGTGGTTCCGTCATGCTTGATGATGAGCAGCGTAGATTGGAGAGGTTTGGGAGGCTCCAGCCTCCATCTTTTAGTGGTACAGAGGGAGAGGATGCACAGGGCTTCTTGGATAAGTGTTAGAGGATGCTCCGTACAGCAGGTATTCTGGAGACCAATAGGGTCTCGTTCACTACTTTTCAGTTCTCTAGAGCTGCCTTCACCTGGTGGGAGGCTTATGAGAGGCGTAGGCCGGTCGGTGCAGCGCCACTTACATGGCAGGAGTTCTCCATTCTCTTCCTGGAGAATATGTGCTGCAGCCTCGCAGATAGGAGCTGCGCAGACAGTTTGAGCAGTTGCGTCAGGATGAAATGACTATGACGCAGTACGAGATGAGATTTTCTGGGTTAGCCCGTCATGCGATTTGGTTGAATTTCACTGATAGGGAGAGGATCAGGAGGTTCATTGATGGCCTCACATTTTAGCTGCGGGTGCTTCTGACTAGAGAGAGGGTGTCTGATGCTACTTTTGAGGAGGTTGTTGACATTGCTCGGTAGATAGAGTTAGTCCGCAACTAGGAGCGAGTTGAAAGGGAAGCCAAGAAATCTCGTGGATCAGGTAGTCATAGTGGTACTTCTTCTGGAGGTCTGTTCCACCACGACAGGAGTCTTCCCTACATGCATGCTCAGACGGGTCATCTAGTTTACCGTGGAGCATCATCTGGACATGATTCATGCAGTTCTCATCAGGGTCATTCATCTCTCAGTGCCCTTCTAATTTAGAGTTCGTCACGTGCTCTATCGGTTCAGGTCTCATTTATGCCAGGTCCTTCTGCCAGTTATCTCGGTGCTCGGGGCTCCTTTCAGTCCCCACCACCAGCACCGGGGACTTGCTATGAGTGTGGAGAGTTTGGTTATATCAGGAGTCAGTGTCCCCGCTTAGTTGGAGGTCCAGCTCAGCAAAGGAGCCAGCCTACGACTTCAGCACCAGTTACTTTACCACCCGCCCAGCAAGCTCGGGGCGGAGCTCAGTCAGCTAGGGGTCGCCCTAGAGGGGGAGGCTGATCAGGTAGCGGTCAGGGCCATTTCTATGCACTCTCTTCCAGACCAGACGTTATTGCTTCAGACACAGTGTTCACTGGTATTGTCTCAGTATGCCACCGAGATGCTTCAGTATTATTTGACCCTGATTCCACCTAATAATATGTATTATCGTATTTTGCTCATTATCTGGATATGCCACGTGAGTCTTTAGTTTCATCTATTCATGTATCTATGCCGGTGGGCGATACTATTATTATAGATCGTGTGTGTTAGTCGTGTGCAGTGACTATTGGGGGATCGGAGACTAGAGGTTATCTCTTGTTGCTTAGTATGGTTGATTTTGATGTGATATTGGGTATGGATTGGTTGTCTCCATGTCATGCTATTCTGGACTGTCACACTAAGACTGTGACATTGGCGATGTTGGGATCGCCACAGATTGAGTGGCGAGGTTCTTTAGACTACGTTCCCAGTAGAGTAATTTCATACTTGAGGGCCCATCAGATGGTTGGGAAGGGTTGTCTTTCTTATTTGGCATTTGTGAGGGATGTTAGTGTAGAGACTCCTACTATTGATTCTGTTCCGGTGGTGCGAGATTTTTTGGATGTGTTTCATGTAGACCTGTCGGGCATGCCGCCCGACAGGGACATTGATTTTGGTATTGACTTGGTGCCGGGCACTCAGCCCATTTCTATTCCACCGTACGGTATGGCACTGGCTGAGTTGAAGGAGTTGAAGGAACATCTTAAGGAACACCTTGAGAAGGGGTTTATTAGGCCTAGTGTGTCATCTTGGGGTGCACCAGTTCTGTTTGTGAAGAAAAAGGATGGCACTATGAGAATGTGCGTTGACTACAGGCAGTTGAACAATGTCACAATAAAGAACAAGTATCCTTTGCCGCGTATTGTTTATCTATTTGACCAGCTTCAGGGAGCGAGGGTGTTCTCCAAGATTGATTTGTGGTCTAGGTATCACCAGTTGAAGATTCGGGACATGGATATTCTTAAGACAACTTTCAGGACCCATTATGGTTATTATGAATTCCTTGTGATGTCTTTTGGGCTGACCAATGCCCAAGCGACGTTCATGCATCTGATGAACAGTGTGTTTCGGCCTTATCTCGACTCGTTTGTTATTGTATTCATTGATGATATCTTAGTGTACTTGCATGCCCAGCATTTAAGGGTTGTGTTGTAGTGGTTGAGGGGGGAGAAGCTTTATGCCAAGTTCTCCAAGTGTGAGTTTTGGCTTAGTTCAGTGGCATTCTTGGGGCACGTGGTGTAAAGTGAGGGTATTCAGGTAGATCCAAAGAAGATAGAGGCAGTTCAGAGTTGGCCTAGACCATCCTCAGCCATAGAGATTCAGAGCTTTCTTGGTTTGGCTGGTTATTACTGTCGCTTCGTGTGGGGTTTCTCGTCTATTGCATCTTCCTTGACCAAATTGACCCAAAAGGGTACTCCTTTCAGGTGGTTGGATGAGTGTGAGGCGAGCTTTCAGAAGCTCAAGACTGCCTTGACCACAGCTCCAGTTCTAGTTCTACCATCAGCTTTTGGCTCTTATACAGTATATTGTGATGCTTTATATTGTGATGCTTCTCGGATCGGAATTGGTTGTGTTTTGATAAAGGAAGGTAGAGTGATTGCTTATGCTTCGTGTCAGTTGATGCCCCATGAGAAGAACTACCCTGTTCATGATTTGAAGTTGGCTGCCATTATTCATGCGTTGAAGATTTGGAGGCACTTTCTGTATGGTGTGTCTTGTGAGGTATTTACCGATCAATGCAGCCTCCAGCACTTGTTCAAGCAGAAGGATCTCAATTTGAGGCGGCGGAGATGGTTGGAGCTGCTAAAGGACTATGATATTACTATTCTGTATCACCTAGGAAATGCCAATATGGTGGCCGATGCCTTGAGTAGGACGGTAGTGAGTATGGGTAGTCTTGCATTCATTCCTCTTGGTGAGAGACCTCTTGCAGTTGACGTTCAGGCCTTGGCCAACCAATTCGTGAGATTGGATATTTCGGAGCCCAGTCGGGTTCTAGCTTGTGTGGTTTCTCGGTCTTCCTTGTTTGATCGCATCAGAGATTGCCAGTATGATGATCCTCATTTGCTTGTCCTTAAGGACATGGTTCAACATGGTGATGCCAGAGATGTGAATGCAGGGCCGAATATCTATGCCCAATGTAGATGGGCTACGGGAGTTGATTCTTGAGTCAGCCCACAGCTCGGGATATTCCATCCATTCGGGTGCCGCAAAGATGTACCATGATTTGAGACAGCACTGTTGGTGGAGGTGAATGAAGATATAGTTGGGTTTGTAGCTCAATGTCTCAACTGTCAGCAGTTAAAATATGAGCATTAGAGATCGGGTAACTTGCTTCAAAGGATAGAGATTCCGGAGTGGAAGTGGGAGAGAATCACTATGGACTTTGTAGTTGGGATCCCACGGACTTCGAGGAAGTTCGATGCTATTTGGGTGATTGTGGATCGGTTAACCAAGTCCGCGCACTTCATTCTAGTGAGTACTACTTATTCTTCGGATCGGCTGGCTAAGATTTACATTAGAGAGATTGTTCGCCTTCACGGTGTGCCAGTTTCCATCATTTTAGATAAAGGCACGCAGTTTACATCGCAGTGTTGGAGAGCCTTGCAATGAGAGTTGGGCATTCAAGTTGAGTTGAATACATCATTTCACCCTCAAACAGACGGACAGTCCAAGCGCACTATTCAGATAATAGAGGACATGCTACGCACTTGTGTCATTGATTTTGGTGGTTCATGGGACCAGTTTTTGCCGCTCGCGGAGTTTGCTTACAACAACAGTTATCAATCGAGTATTCCGATGGCTCCGTATGAGGCTTTTTACGGGAGACAGTGTAGATCTTCGGTAGGTTGGTTTGAGTCGGGCGAGGCTAGGCTATTGGGTACTGATTTGGTTCAGGATGCTTTGGACAAGGTTCAATTGATTCATGAGCGTCTTCGCACGGCGCAGTCTAGACAGAAGAGCTATATCGATAGGAAGGTCCGTGATGTGTCTTACATGGTTAGGGAGAAAGTTCTATTGAAGGTTTCACCCACGAAGGGTGTTATGAGGTTCGGGAAGAAGGGCAAGTTGAGCCCTCGGTTCATTGGGCCTTTTGAGGTACTTCAAAGGATAGGGCAGGTGCTTACAAGCTTGCCTTGCCACCTAGCTTGTCGAGTGTGCATCCAGTATTTCAGGTTTCTATGCTCCGGAAGTATATCGGTAATCCGTATCATGTTTTGGATTTCAGCACGGTTCAGTTGGATGGTGATTTGACTTATGATATGGAGCTGGTAACCATTTTGGAGTGGTAGGTTCGAAAGTTGAGGTCTAAGGATACTGCAGTGAAAGTGCAGTGGAGAGGTCAGCCTGTGAAGAAGGCTGCCTGGGAGACCAAGTAGGAGATGCGGAGCAGATATCCACACCTATTTGAGACCCCAGGTATGTTTCTAGACCCGTTCGAGGATGAACTTTTGTTTAAGAGGGGGGTGATGTAACGACCCGACCGGTCGTTTTGAGAGATGTAGCCCCGTTCCTCCATTTCCTACTTCTTTTGTGATCTACAACGGTATTATGACTTACCGGGTTAGTTGGTTCGGGTCCGGAGTGATTTCGAAGTGAATTGAGAAACTTAGTCTCTTAATCGAAAGCTTAAGTTGGAAAAGTTGACCGGAATGTTGACTTATATGTAAACGGCCTCAGATTTGAATTTTGATGGTTTCGTTAGCTCCATTAGTTGATTTTGGACTTAGGAGCGCGTCTGAATTGTGTTTTGTAGGTCCGTAGTAGAATTAGGCTTGAATTGGCGAAAGTTGGAATTTTGGAAAGTTTAACCGGGAGTGGACTTTTTGATAACGGTGTTGGATTGGATTTCCGGAAGTTGGAGTAGATTTGTGGTGTCATTTATGACTTGTGTGCAAAATTTGAGGTCAATCGGGCAAGATTTGATAGGTTTCGACGTCGTTTATAGAATTTGGAACTTTCAAAGTTCATTAGGCTTGAATCCGTGTGTAATTCGTGTTTTGGTGTTGTTTGAGGTGATTTGAGGGTTCAACTAAGTTTGTATGATGTTTTGGGACTTAATGGTATGTTTGGCTGAGGTCCCGGGGACTCGGGTGAGTTTCGGGTGGTTAACGGATCATTTTTGGACTTTGGTTGATGGCTGATATCTGTTGGTGTGATTCTTCTGGTTTCCTTACACGCGATCGCATGAGTGTGTCTGCGATCGCGTAGGTCTATTGAGGGCAGCTGGGGAATTGTTCTATGCGATCGATAGTGGAGGTACGTGATCGTGGAGGTTGGTGAGTCTGGACATCGCGTACGCGAAGAGAGGTCCGCATTCGCATAGAGTACTGGGTCAGGAGTTGGGATCAGGTGATTCCTCTATGCGATCGCATAGTTACGGACGCGATTGCATAGCTTTGGTTAGTTAGTTGTACGCGATTGCAGAGGCTGTTACGTGTTCGCGTAGGGTATAAGTGTGGGGCAGCATAGTTGTGCTTCGCGATCGCGAGGTATTTTCCGCAATCACGATGAAGGCGTATCTGGGCAGATTTAAAAGATTCAAAACGAGGGTTTCGAGTTCATATCATAAAATTTAAGTGGGAGCTCGGTGGAAGACGATTTTTGGAGAGATTCTTGCGTGGGTGTTTGGGGTAACTGATTCCTATCTAATTTTGGTCAAATTTCATGATTATGTCTTTAATACCATCATTTAATTTGTGATTTGGGGTGGAAAATTGGGGAAAAAAAGTTAGTGTTCTTGAGATGGATTTGTGAGGTTTTGATGGGATTTTGTTATCCGATTTGAGTAAATTTGGTATGGTTAGACTCGTGAGTGAATGGGCTTTCGGGTTTTGTGACTTTTGTCGGATTTTGAGACAATGGCTTGGGGACCGAGTTCGGGCCGATTTCAGATTTTTGGCTATAATTTAGTACTCTTCTTGTGGAATTGATCCCTTTAGCCTATAGTGATTGTATTGAACTACTTGTGGCTAGATTCGGACATTCGGATGCCAACTCGCGAGGCAAAGGCATTTTAGAGCACTGTTTTGCTCGGATTGAGCTAAGAAACAGTTTCAAATATGGTCCTGAGGGTATGAAACCCCGAATTTTCGTGTCATGTGATTATTTTGGAGGTGACGCGCATGCCAAGTGACGTGCGTGTAGGCGTGCAACGAGGGGACAGTGACTTGGTCCGTCTAGGAAAGTTGTTAAGTTGAATAACTTGTTGTTAGCTATATGTTTCTCCCAATGTTATAGAAATCGGACTGAAATCCATGTTATAAATCATGCTTAGACTACATGATGTCACTATTGGGACCCGCTAAGGTCGTGTACTTGTTGAATTAGATGCTATTTATTGTCTTGTACTCAGTGATAATTTTTGCGTATCATATCTCCGTCTTTTCTTATTCCTTGTTGATACATGTTATTATCTTTGTTTGGGCTGATTTATATGATTTCTGAGAGCCCGAGGGACTGGAGAGGTTGGTGACCAAGATTGGGCCTGAGCGTCGAGCTGTGAGCCGTTTGTATATATGGATCGGGTTGCACGCCGCAACGAGCCTGAGGGCTGAATGTATTTATGGATCGGGTTGCACGCCGCAACGAGCCGTATGGCTATATATATTTTTTTATGGATCTGGTTGCATGCTGCAACGAGCCTGAGGGCTGAATGTATTTACGGATCGGGTTGCACGCCGCAACGAGCCGTATGACTATATATATTTTTTATGGATCTGGTTGCGCGCCGCAACGAGCCTTATGGCTATTTATATATTTGGATCGGGCTGCATGCCGCAGCGATATAGAGCTTAGGCTGAAGGAGCCACTCCGGAGTCTGTACACCCCCAGTGAGAACAAGTACCTACAGAGTGTGAGTACTGAGGGCTGAGAGCCGAGTGATTGAGCTGTTTAGGAGAGTTGAGTGATTGTTATCCTGAGAGGTTGTACATGTTTTCATTTGTTATTGCAGTTGGTTGCTATCTATCATTGTTTTCAAATTTTCTGGAAGATTTGTATCCGGTTTTTACTTGAACGTGAAACTGTATAAAATTGAATTGACTTAAATTGTCGAATTTTAAATCATGTCTACTCCTTGCTGAAATTACTGAAAATGAACTATAACTGTGTAGCTCGTCACTGTCTCCAGTTCCTTATTTATTATTGTTACTTGCTGAGTTGGTTGTACTCACGCTACACCCTGCACTTCATGTGCAGATGCAGGTGTTTTCGGACACGGTGGGAAATGATCTCGTGCTCGGTTGGTTGTTGGAGATTTACGAGATAGCTGCCCGGCGTTCGCAGTCCTTGTTTCTCCCTCTTTGATTTCTCCTCTATTTGTATTTGATACAGACTGTTGTAGACAATATTTCGCAGACTGGTTGTTTAGTTTGTTCATGACTTAGTGACACCCCGGTGTCGGGGCTATTTTTCCGCATTTTTATGAAAAACTCCGGTTATATTAAAATGTCTTAGTTCATTTCTGTTAAATGTTGAAAGTGTTTTGGCTTGCCTAGTACCACGATAGGCGCTATCACGACGGGTTAGGTTTTGGGTCGTGACACTTTCTATCATTTTATTTAGGCACAATAGCCTGGGAGACACTTGTACTTATTCCGGTTTGTCATCCCGGTCCCTACACTTCATAAAGTTTCATTCAGACACTTCAACTTAATCAAAACAAGACTTTTAAACCCTTCTGACCGTTGACCGAGCTTATGTGGCATTAATATGGCTGAAGTGGACAAAATGAGTGATTTACACGCACATTAGGTGCGCGAGCTGATGATTCTTTTTTATTAAAAAAATAAAAATTAATAAATAAATAAATAAAAATACACTAGCAGCGCCTCCCCCTTCATTCTGCACCCCCTCCCCCCCCTCTCCTCTTCTTCTTCGCATCCCTCCCCCTTCATTCTGCCCCCCTTCCCCCCTCTTATTCTTCTTCAGACCCCCCCCCCCTTCGTTCTGAACCCCCCTCTTCTCCTCATCTTCTTCTTTAGATCCCCTCCCTTCCCCTTTTTCTTCATCCCTTCTTTTATTAGATTTTCTCCTTGGTGTGTATTTCTTCTTCCATCATGTCATCTTCCCCTTCTCTTTGACTCCTCCATTTTTTCCGGTGATTTTAGCTTTCAAATTTTTTCACAGCCCTTCCAAATTGGGGTAGAGGAATAAGTCAAAATTCAAAAGACTTAATTCTCTACTCATGTATTTTTCATGGATAGATAACTTTCTTTAAAAGAGGAGTGAAGGAAGTAGTGGTATTCATGGTGGAGGAGCCATGGTAGGTGGGTTATTCTTTTAAGAAGGTTGAGTGGGGTTTGAAGAAGGGATGAGGGGTTTTCTTTAATTTTAATTTTAATTTTTTGCTTTTTTTATTTTATTTTTTGTTTATGAAATTAAAATTTTGTTAAATAATATTATTTTGGCGTAGAATCTGATGTGGATGCTGATTTATTATCCACGTCAAGCAAGTGAGCATCACACGATTCCGGAGGTGTTTAAAAGTCTTGTTTTGATTAAGTTGAAGTGCCTGGATGAAACTTTATGGAGTGTAGGGACCGGGATGACAAACCGGAACAAGTACAAGTGTCTCCTGGGCTATTCTGCCTTTTATTTATGTGTAATCTGGACATGATAACACATGTTGATTTGACATGAATTGGTAAATGATAAGAATGTAGGTCATATTTTAAATTCTTAAAAAATGCTTAAAATGGCAATTTCCCAAATTTGGTCGCAGTTTTGGAAATTGTGATTTTAACGGTCTTTGATTGATCTAAAATTTGGTAGGTTTATAAGAAACAACCCAGTGATTAATACTCACTGCAACACAGTGAAAAATATTAATTTTAGCGTTTTAAGACTGTTTAGAGTGAGCATTCTTTTATGTATAAAGTTATGTATTGATCTTTTTTAAAACGCATACAGGTACATGCACTCCATTAGGTTTTTATTTATTTTAAATGAGATCATTTGCAGTTCAAGTTGACTTTTTTTTGGTGGTAAATAAACACTTCAAGCTAACTTATATGATTTCTTTGTTAGATTCAAATTTAATCTTTTACTATTTTAGCATTTGGCACTTAAATATTAATTTTTACGTCAATGAGCGATTAAACCAGACCAAATATAAGGCATAAATACCGTTCATTCACTGAAAATAAAATTAAAATCATAAATAGTACGAACTTAATTGATAGTTTATCCATACCGAGCTATTGCTAACAATATGGCTAAATCTACATCAATTATGTCTGTATAAGATAACAACAAATACTTAAAACAAAACGACGATTATGATAGTTGAAATACTAGAGAACTATTAAATTGAAGTAGATCCACTAGCCCTATTAGAACCAAAGGTGAATCCTGGAGCCTTGCTTTGAGCTAGCCACGAAATTCAGATGGCCTAGCATTCGAAGAGCTCTCCGTAGCCCCCCCATAAGGAGCCAAGGCACTTCCAAGGGTACGATATGGAAATGCAATACCTTGCACCTTTTGCTGGTGTTCCGCCTCTATTTCACACTGCTTCTTTATCATTTCCATTGCCTCCGCCACTTCTCGAAGTTGAAAAAAGTTGAGATTTTCAATTGGAGCTTTCCACCAACGCTCGTCTGGAGTAGCATCCCCCCAGGTTCTTTGTAAGGCTTTTCCGTGTCTTCTCTCCATTTCCAAAATCCCCTCTTTATCAATCAACTCATCCATATTGACCTCACGAACATTAGCATTTCGATGTGCCTCAATAAGATGGTTAGGAACATCAATATTGGGTTGAGAATTCTCTGTGACGAATCTATCTATGACCAAATCCACAGAAGGGTGGCCAAATGAGTAAACTTTGTTTCCAGGAGAAAAACCCACTAAGGCAACTTCAGCACCATTTAGTGTACAGAGTTCACTAGCCTTCTTGAAGAGGCCAAATTGTCGTTTGGAGAAAGTCACTTGTAAGTTTCTCTCGTTTTGTATCTTCACCATGTCCATTTTTTTGCGTCCGTTACTCTTTCTTCCCATGGCTAAAATTATGATTTTAGAAACTAAGAGAAAGGTGATTTTGGATTTCAGCACTAAGAGTTTATTTATAGCGGTAAAATTATTTCATTGTTTGAATGACAAAGAATTCAAATAACCAGGGAATCAAACACTTTTATATTAATTCCTTTTCTAGAAGGATTTGAAACAAATCCGGGCCCCATTCTTTGTTTCTTTTCTTTAATAGTCAGTGCTAATCCTAAATGATCATAATTAGACAATACATATTTTACTTTATTAGAATTATATCTTTGGATTGCACTTAAGCTACCAGTTATTATTTTGTTAAGAAGTTAAGGAAAAGTAATAAAAATAATGAGTACCTTTTATGCGAGGGTGAGAAAAGTTTTGCTGTACGCCATTCTTTTATGGTATAAGTTTTAGTATATTCATATATAAAAAGATGGCAATTTATGAAGCAAAGTTTCTTTTCCTTATAGTGCTTGTGCATTCTAAATTTACTCTACTTTTTTATATGGATATCTTCATATATTCTTGGGATTTTTTTCCTTCCTATACCATATATGAAACCTTATTACCAAAAATGTGCATAATTTGTTAATTACCCGCTCAGTCCACACTTTAACTACAATTTATATACCAATCCATAATTAGGCAGATTCTGCCATTTAAAACGCGCGAAAAAAAGGCACAAAATCTACGCTTGATTCTTTCCACATTAAATTCGAAATTTGAAACGGAAAGAGATCTGATTGCTGCGTAATTCTCTCTTTCACTACAATTCAAAAACAACGCAGAGCTTCAGAAGCTTCAACAACGCAATACAAATTGTAGAATTCAAAATTATTCTTCGTCGTCCTCAGTACTCAAATTGTCGAACCTATATCTGTTCTTCATCTTTTTTCTCTCAACTACACGAAATCATGTCAAAAATCCCAATAATGCTAAAATTGAATGGGAATTAGGATAACTATGGCAGATTTAGAGATTTTGAAGTTGATGCCATTGTGGTAGATGAGAATGCAGGTTTGTGTAGTTCGAAAATGCTTAGAATTTTAGTTTTATGATATTATCTACAAATTTACTACATATATCTACAATTTGACTACAAGTTCTTTATTTGGTGCGGGAAAAAAATATTTTAATATACAATGTCTCCAGATTGTAGATAAATTGTAGGCAAATTGTAGTTTACTTGTAGTTTGTAGTTAATTTGTAGATAAATTGTAGATAAAATGTAGATATATTGTAGATACTATATTTTTAATATTGTAAATTTTTTTTCTTTGTGTTTGTTCTGAAAATGTAGGTGAGGACTTCAACAGATCATATACATACTGTGTTGGATGGTGTGAAGCGGTACATTGTGTGTCTATAAAACAAGAAATGTAGTTGTTGCCAATTCCAACTTGAAGAACTTCCATGTGTAAATTGTTTCCAGATTGTAGTTATAATGTAGGTTAAATGTAGTTAATTTGTAATTTTTGTAAAATTTTGTAGACAATTTGCAGATTAATTGTGGATAACACATTTCTACGATTGGAGTATTTATTTCTTATTTTTTGTTGTGTAATTTATATTCAACTGACAGTTATATACAAATGTTACATAGAACATGGAGGTAAACATCTAAAAATTACCTACAGTTTAAGTACCTAATATAAGAATAACTACAGTGAATGTACAAATTACCTACAGTTTAAGTACCTAATATAAGAATAACTACAATTTACCTACAGTTACAGGGCAAACAGGAAACACATCATCCACAATCATGTCTACATTATATCTACATTTTAGACTACAATTAATCGTGGAATGTTCTACAAAAACTACAAACTAACTACAATTACACTACAAACAGTAAATCTAGGTGAGGGCTTCAACAGATCATATCCATTACACTAAATGTACAATTACACTACAATTACACTGCAATTACACTACAAATACACGACAAACAGTAAATCTAGGTGAGGGCTTCAACAGATCATATCCATTACACTAAATCTACAATTACACTACAATTACACTATAATTACACTGCAATTACACTACAAATACACGACAAACAGTAAATCTAGGTGACGGCTTCAACAGTCAGTATTTCTAAGTCGTTTGGAGAAGTTGTCGGCAGCTTTTCATATTAGTCTCTTTACCAATAAATTTCTCATTTTTGACTTTTCCAGAAGAGGGAATTTTGTTTGGTACCCAAAAATAATTGTTGCAGTGGAAATTGGCACGACATTCAAATATAATGAGATTTCGCTGGCTAATGCATCTCAAGGACATCTTTCGTTGATTGATCTTGCAATCGTGGATGAAGAACAATAAAGAATGTGGGGTATGGGTAAAAACGTGGGTGAGGGGGTGAGGGGTAAGGAGAGAGAAACGTGAGATATATGGATACCTTTAATTAAGGAGTAAAAACTGCCCATTAATTAGATATGGATACCTTTAATTAAGGAGTAAAAACAGCCCATTAATTAGACCCTTAATTAAGCATGGTATAGAAATGGTAATTTGGTATACTAAGTGTAATTTACTCAAACCTTAAACATGTAGGGTAAAAAGGTTTCCTATGTGGTATAGGAATATAAAAATTCCTCTATTCTTAGGTAGTCTTGCTTAGTAAAAGGCTGTCCATTATAAACTTTAAATATGTTAAAATATTTACACTCTTACTCATATAGTATAGATTTTTTGAGAAATTTAATAAAAATCTTAAGATAATAGAGAGTAATTTAGAGCCTTTACAAACTCGTAAATCCTAATCGTAATACTTATGGCAAGTGAAAGAAATTTGTACAACTAAATCCTAAAATCTAGGCATAATTATCGAATAACATTAATCTTTATAAACCTCTTAAAACGCCGTTCAAAACCTAACGTGATAAATAGCAAATACAAGAATAATACATATTGGTGTTGGTTATACATGAATTATTACTGACCATGTTTCTCCATTTAAACTCATTTCAGACCACCATATGTTATAATACAAAATAAAAGAATAAAAATTTAAAATAATAACTACTACATGGTTCTTTATATTACGCGAGACAATATATCTTCTAAATATTAGAGTAAGTTCTGGCAATTTAAACATATATACTATCATCAATACAAGATGGCTCTTTTATCAAGAGAGTTCCTGCCCTAGGTAACTCAACACTAGATTTGAAAACTTTAACGTAAAAAAATTGTACAACACTATTTTGGAAGGCAGATAATTGATGATGCTGCTACCACAAGCGTTGCACATTGCTACAGGGAACAAAACCACTGGGCGAATGCACTAGCAAACGAAGGAGCCACAGAAGTAATTTTTTGAAAGGATAAGACTTTTGGTAGTTCTTCTTGTGATTGCCAATGACATGGTATGGGTAGACGTACTAGGAACTACATTTCAATGAAAATTTCGACAAGTAATATCAATAGTGTGACCTGATTAATGTATGATATGGATTAAACCTTGTTTACATCAACGACATAAGTCTTTTAGACAAAGTGAAAAATTACACCTTTTAATCATAGTTGATATTAATGTTCTTCGTAATAGGTGCTCCCAATTAAAATTTGATATATGTTATGTTATGTAAAGAAGGCTAAGGCCATATGTTCAATATTCAATGAATATTTTAACTCTTGAAATGCTTTATGACTTATGAAATGCCTTTTTTTTTTTTTTTTTAAATTTGAGTTGCATGATATATATTGAGCATATTGTATATATTTTGATATTAGTTTACTCATAACCGATCTGAATGTATGATATGTTAAATATGCCCCCACTATACTTAATTACTGATATTACACCAATTGCACGTGTGCTATTTATATGCTAAGAGAACTAGTTGAGGGAATTGGCCGACAAAGAAAGAGCAACTGAAAAAGATATAAAAGAAAGCCTTATTGGGAAACAATATTTGAGAGGGGCAAATGATGGCTTGACTATTACATTTTATGTTCGCTTTTAACTTTTGTTTGATTGCCTTAATTTGTTTTCCTAGTTGTAATTTTATTTATTATTTTATTTAATCGAAAGAGGAACATTATATTAAATATTGTTGTAACGCATAACTCTTTCATTGATTTAATTTCCAAAATCATGTAAACTAAATGATTTAAATTTCTCTGTGTAAAAGTCGAAAACCTAGTGTGTATATATAATTTATCAATTCTCACAAGATAGTAACGTAACTATCCATACATGCACTTTAATTATTTCATTGAGTTCAAAAGAATTAGTAAAAGGTAGCTTTTTTCATTTATAAAGTTGAAGAGAAATAAATAGCACGTGCCATATTGTATGACATCTTTGTATGGTCATTCTTATTCTCTTTTTTATACGCGTACGTACAAGTACACGCAGCCATGCACTCCATTAGGTTTTCACACGCGATCATTCACACTTCAGGCTTAACTTACATGGCTTCTTTTTTTTTTTTTTTTTTAAAAATCCACTAGGCACTAGTTTTATATATATCTAAAATCAAAAACAGGACATAGTGTCAGGTGGTCTTACACAATGAGAGAAATAGCCTTTGACTATTACATGACTCCTATTACCAATATTGAGCAAGGAGCTCAACATTGATATCGCATATGATCTACTATAAGCATTGAAAGAAAAAACTAGCCCATTAAAGTCAATACACTTCATAGGCAGCTGCACCTTGTCCATCTTATACCAAAATCCTTCTGTGAGATTGGCCACTGCCCAGCATGTACACGCATGGCCTCCTTGCTTGTGTTTGCGTTGAATTTACATTTTCTCTTGATTAGCCACTGCCCAGAATAGGATCAAATATGTATTTCCCTGAATGATCAATGAAACAATGCATTCTATCACCATCAGATGTAATGAGTACATTTGTCCAGCAATTGCACTTCTTTTGCCATTAGTTGCGCATGACATCCTTTGATCCTTTCGTGCAATCATTGCACAAAAACTTTCCTGAGGTATCCTCGACGATATCGATATTAGGATGTTAGCTCTATTCGAACCCAGATTCTCCTTATGATTCTGCCAAGTGAGACATACTGGGAATGGAGTCATTTCAGCTATGCTATGTTTGGCTCCATTTTCATATACTGTTCCTCTGCTTGTAGTTGAGATCCTTGCGTTTAGTGATAGCTCATGGGTTGTACTATGTTGCTGCACTACAGGTTGGTGTCCATCCTTAGCCAATTTGCCCAGAATCAATCGCCAAATCCAGAGTGTACCCAGGCATATGCATAGATCTTTCCCAGATCGCCTTCTCATGCTTGTGCTTGCCATCTTTCCTCCTTTAAGGGAATGAGTACCAGGTACTAATACCACCCATTGAATTCGTATTAAATGGCAAGGCATGAGTACATTAACGTTTCCTGCAAAAAAGAACACAAGGTTAGTGAAAAAATGATCAACACCATCTCCTCCATCAGGATTTAACACTGTTGATCCTGCTTGTTGACCTCTTTTCTTACCAACCTCCATTCCCTTTTCTGCATCTCCCTACCCTCCTTACTCCTCACTTGTTTCCCATACCAGCTCAAATTTGTAACTCCTTCATACCATATATGCCATAACACCTCCTTGACCATGGTCACCTCGATTTTTCCTAACTGTTTGTCACACAACATTTTGCTCCTAATTACTATCTCCTTTATGTTCTCGTCTTGATTTATAACACACAATTTTGCCTGATTCCCTGTATCCATAAACCTCCCACTATCATCTCCTAATTCACCTATCCCATATAGCTCATTTCGCTTAGACATTCTGGGCCTCATGACCACTATTGCTGCTGACTCCTACCAGCAAAAACTGCTGCTGCAGATGGAACTGGACAGCAGAGTGTCCTGCCTTGCATTCACATCTCTGCTTGCCTTTAATTTTCTTTCAATGGGTTGAGTGCAAAGCACTAATACCACCATCAGAAATTCCATCAATAGACAAGACAGAAATGCAGAAACTTTACCTGCAAAACAACAAACATTGTTAGCGAAAACTCTGATCACCATGTACTCCTCCCAAAGGATTTGTACATGATGCTCATTTATCAGCTCCTGTACTCCCCTCCACCTTGCCTCGTTGCACCCTAATTCTTTGCTACCTTCACCCTTAAATAAGGACATTGGGACTTATCCTCATTACTAATTCTTCTTCCAGTTGAATCCAAATGCCAAAAACCATGACATTCGATCTCTCCTACATCAAGGGCATAATTTGCAAGGTGATCCGCCAATTTATTCCCTTCCCTAAAGATGTGTGTCACCTTGAAATTACCCCTGCTCAACAACTGCCAGATCTCCTCCAAATGTTCAACCAAACTCCAAGGAGGCTTCCACAAACCTTCAACAATATTTTTGAGGAATAAAGAATCAGTTTCAAGCCACACTCCATTGAAATTGTGAGCAGTACATATTCTCATAGCCTCTAGTATTGCAACTGCCTCAACTTCTGAATTTGTTGTTTCTTTAATCTCCTTCCCAAGTGCATATATCACATCTCCAGTCTCATTCCTTATACAAACCCCAATCGAACTCCTTCCCGGATTCCCCCTCGAAGCACCATCAGTGTTTACCTTTACCCAACTGTCCCTAGGCATCTCCCAAATCACCTTTTCATAGCTCAGCCTAGCACTATAATTTTCCAGCATATTTAACAAGTCGTGCTATTTATGAGGGACATTACTAAGGCCTGGCTTTCTAACTCGAACAAGAGCTTGAAGCGAGGAGGATACCTGGTATATTACCCTACTGATTGTGACAGCCTGTCCATATTTGTTACTATTTCTCCTTTTCCACAACTCCCAAATTATACACGAAGGTAGTGCTTGCATGATAGGCTTGATTCTAGGAAGTACACGAGCAGTCCAACACCTTGTGATCGCCTGATGCAATGTCAACCCCTCCATTTGAATTCCAGCTCTCGCTAGGAAGTATTTCCATACTATCTTGGCAGCATGAGACGTAAAGAACAGATGAGTCATTGATTCTTCTTGTGGATCAATGCAACACCAACATTTTGAAGGCATGGAGTAACCCAACCTTCTCATGAAATCATCTAGTGGGAGCTTAGCTTTCCATACTTTCCACATGAAGAATGAGATCTTGAACGGCAATCCCTTCACCCATATCATTTTGTAAGCAAGTCTTGGATCATTTCTTCTCCTTAAGTATTCCCAAGTCGACTTGACACTGAAGTTTACTCGAGTTTCTAACATCCAGTATGGAACATCTAATATGTTCTCCATCCCTGGAGGTTTTACTCTATCCAGAATATGCATAGCAAAGTCCATAGGTAATGACTGCTGTATTTTTTCTACATTCCACATCCCATCCTCCACCACATCATAGACATTGTGAATGGATTCATCTATCCCAAACTCTGGAGGTACAATAAAATATAAAGCCCCCAACCCTGTCCAATTATCAAACAAAAAGAGTGAGGATCCTATCTTAGGTTGCCATGTGATTTGGTGCTCAATAGCATCCCTACACTCCAACATTTTCCTCCATATATGAGACCCCCTTCTCCAAGGTACAATCACAACATTAAATTTTTTACAATATTTTTGGCTCATGAATGAACTCCAAAGGCTTGGCATAGTTCTAAAATTCCACCACAATTTATAAAACAAAGCCTTTGACACATCATGCAATGATCTAAATCCAATACCCCCTTCATCACAAGGCATACACAAAGTATTCCAAGATGCCCAATGTCTACTACTTCCTCCAATAGCACTACTCCAGAAAAATTGAGCAAATATCTTGTGTAATTTGTTGATGACATAATGTGGAGGGTTTACTGCTGAAAGCAAGTGGATTGGCATGCTTTGTAAAACATGTGAGATCAACACTGCTCTGCCACCTATTGGCAACAACTTCCCTTTCCATTCTTGTAATTTGTCCATCACCTTAGTTATTAAATCCTGATAATAATCCATCTTCCTTCTAGAGTACAAGATAGGACATCCAAGATAAGTGAAAGGAAAATCTTTCCTTCCAATTCCAGTAACTCTTTCAACCTTTGTGACAATCGCCATATCAACCAAATGGTGCATATAGATTGCAGATTTGCTCTTGTTTACTAATTGTCCAGAAGCCACCTCATAAGCATTCAAAATTTCCATCACCAATCTAAGAGAAGTAGCATCAGATGAGGAGAATATGATAGTGTCATCCGCATAAGCCAGGTGATTGATTTTAGGGCTCCACTTAGGCATTCCAAATCCACGAAAGTATAGGTTCAAATGCAAAGAATTTAAACCCCTGGAAAGAGCTTCAGCAACCAGGATAAATAATGTAGGAGATAAAGGATCCCCTTGTTTGACACCCCTAGATGATTTGAAAAAACCATACGGTTGCCCATTTATAAGCACTAAGTACCAATTGTTTGAGACAATCCCAAATATCAACCCTATGAATCTCTCACCAAATCCCATTTTCCTTAAAACTTTTGTCAAAAATAACCATGAGATCCTATCATATGCCTTGGTCATGTCTAGTTTACTAACAACATTAGGGCCAGCCTTGGTTCTCAGTCTAATGTCAGTTATTATTTCCTGAGTTAACAACACATTCTCCACAATGCTCCTTCCCTTTACAAAGCCAGCTTGCTCGTCAGATATTAAATTTGGAAGTAAGAATACTAACCTCTCATGAATAATCCTTGAAATGATTTTGTTGGAGAAGTTCCTAAGGCTTATGGGCCTCAAATCTGAAAAAGTTGTCACCTCCTTCTTCTTAGGCAATAGGACAAGATTAGTGTGAGTAACACATTTGGGCAATTCTTGTCCATTGAAAAAAGCTCTAACCATGTCAAAAATATCCTCTCCAATAATATTTCAACAAGCATGATAGAAACTACCTGTGAATCCATCCGGACCTCCTGCACTCTCATCATTGAGACCAAAAACAGCTTTTTTGACCTCATCCTTAGTAGGCTGCTTCATCAGTTCATCATTTTGCCCTCCATCTATGAGAGTAGGAATGTGATCAAGAATCCTAAAATCTGATGGAACAATGTTTTCAGTAAATTGCTCCTCAAAGAACTTCACTGCCTCCTCCACAATCTCAGCTTCTTTCTCAAGTTTAAATTTAATCTTTAATTTTACTATTTTAGCAGTCAGAACTTATATATTAATTAACTTCAACTAATTCTGTTGTAAGTGAAATTCTCTCTTTAGAATGAAATTCCTTCTCAGCGACAGCTGATATGACGAGAAAATCGATGACTGGAGGAGGAAGGTAATAGAGTCAGGAGTGTATGCAACACACTTCCTCCGTTCGAATTGGAGTTCCTAATTCGGTAGATGCAAAGAAAACTCGAAACATCAATGTTTTACAAGGAATTATGCCGTTAGATCTGCATAGAAGTTCGACATCTATTGATACACAGGAAACACTGGAGAAGGCATTGCTAGGGGATGGTAAGGAACACAATTCATCAGGAAAGCAATCATGGGCTGATATACAGGAGAATGAATTAGAATGTGGTGAAATTCTGGGGGTAGAACAATACCTAGAACCTAAAATGAAGTTACGAAGTCAAATTGTGACCAATAGCCCTGTTATGGAAGGTCTTGATTTGAAATCACAGGAAACAAAGAAGCAAAATGTCAAAATTACGATGGAGGATATCAAGGATGAAGTGGAATATTGGAACAATGCTGTTATTTGCTATATATTGGGGTCTAATCCCCCACCGGCAGTTATGAATGGATATTTTCATAGAATCGGGGGGAAAATGGGAATAGACAAAGTTGCGCAAGTCAACAGAGGTGTATTTCTGGTACGATTTACACAAACGAAAAGTAGGGTGAAGGCCGTGGAACATGGAGTCCAGATGTTTGATAAAAAGCCAGTTATTATAAAGCCTTGGTCTCCTGATATAGATACAAGGAAGGAAACTTTCAATAAAATGCCGATATGGATTAGACTACCAAGACTTGACATTAAGTACTGGGGTAAGAATGCACTTACAAAAATAACAGGGCTAGTTGGTAATCCTTTGAAGGCTGATAGAGCTACAATATGGAAAGAGAGGATGACATTTGCTAGGGTGCTTGTGGAGGTTGCACTAGACCAGCCTTACCTACAGAGTGTAATGTTTGAAAATGAAGTTGGCAAAATAATTGAACATTGAGTGCACTATGAATGGAAACCTACACTATGCTAGGAATTTAACAATTATGGACATGAAAAGCAAGAATGCAGGAAATACATCCAAGCAGAGAAGCAGAAGGCAAACATAAATGGTAAGAAGATAGACCAAAACAAGGCAGCTAATGAGAACAAAGGGAAACTACAAATAGTGGGATAAAGGGGGCAGGGAAAACGAAAATGCAAGACAATAGAGTTTGGCTCCTGGTGCATAAGTATAGAAGGGGAATAGTGTGAGAATAAGCAGTCCACAAAGTGTGACAACCCGGATTTCCCACCCTCGGGAGTCGTGATGGCGCCTACTAGCGAAAGCTAGGCAAGCCAATCAACTGAATTATTTACCTCGTTTCTATTTTTAAATCCGTTAACAGTTATAAACCAACAATTATTAATCAACAAAATTTAATAAGCGGAAGATTTGGACGCCTGCAGGACTACCTTGGGTTGCCTGATGAACAAGAAGCAGCAATCTCACTGCGGTTCGAAATCTACAGCACTGTGATCTGCACAAATATGTGCAGAGTGTAGTATCAGCACAACCGACCACATGTGCTGGTAAGTGCCTAGCCTAACCTCGGCAATGTAGTGACGAGGCTAGGACCAGACTACCAAAATAAACCTGTGCACTTAAATCATATACAGCGGAACAATACAAGCAGAAATGTACAACTAAGGATGGGAGGGGGAAACATGCTGCGGGGACATCGAATAATAACAGAAGAACAACAAATAAATATAAAGATCACCACAGTTCAATTGAAGATAGGAAGGGGGATCATGCTGCGGGGTATAACAAGTATCAACAGAAATCCAACAATTAAATGTAGAGAAACCATAACTCAGTTATCAATAAAAATCAGGAAATCAAAGACAAGTGTACGGCATCACCCTTCGTGCTTTAACACTCTCTCACCAAAACAATGCACGGCATCACCCTTCGTGTTTTACACTCTTCCTCACCCAAGCAACAATCACAAAGCAATTTGGGCAAGGGAATCAATATCATCACAATAAAATCAAGCAACAACAGGAATTCAGTAAGTAAGCGTAAAGAACACCATAACTCAATTACCAGTAAAATCAGGAAAATCAAGGACAAGTGCACGACATCACCCTTCGTGCTTTTACTCTCGTCCTCACCATGAAAATAAGTATAATTGGCACGGCATCACCCTTCGTGCTTTTACATCACATAATCACTCATATAAAGGCACAGAATGGTACATCGTGCGGCAACGACATCACCCTTCGTGCTGTACACTCTGCCTCACAAAATCATACACGGCATCACCCTTTGTGCTTTAACACTCTCTCACAAAAACAATGCACGGCATCGCCCTTCGTGCTTTACACTCTTACTCACCCAATCAACAAACACAAACAATAAGGGCAAGGAATAAATGAGTCATAATAAAATCCCGGCAAGGGAACAATATCAAAACAACAACATCCCGGCAAGGGAACAACATTAAAAGCAATAACGTCCCGGCAAGGGATCAATACCATAATCCTCTTCTCATTTACTTCACAACTTGATTCACAATTAGGCCAATGTTCTATAAGGTTCAATTGCCAATTATACTTCCACAAATAACTTTACAACTTGAGCCAACGCTCTTCAATGTACAAATACCAATATCCTTTCCACAAACCTATACGTCGTACTCAACAAATAACACAAAGCAAATAGGACACAACTCCTAATCCCTCAAGCTAAGGTTAGACCAAACACTTACCTCGATGCCTCAAACACAGTTCAAGCCTCAACTATCGCTTTACCTCTTGACTCCACCACCAATTCGCTCGTATCTAGCCACAAGTTACTTAATTATATCAATAAATGCTTAATAAATCAATTATAATGCATGGAAGTAAGTTTTCTAAAGTTTTAACAAAAAAGTCAAAAATTGACCCCGGGCCCACATGGTCAAAACCCGAGGTTCGAACCAAAACCCGACTACCCATTCACCCACGAATTCAAATATACAATTTGTTTTGAAATCGGACCTCAAATTGAGGTCCAAATCCCCAAAATTTGAAAAATCTAGGTTATACCTAAAACACCCAATTTCCCCATGAAAACCATTGATTTTGAGTTGAAATCATGTGAAAAGATGTTAGGGATTGAAGAAAACTAGATAGAAATAATTTACAATCAATTTGGAGAAGAAGTTGCCTTTGAAAAATCGCCCTAGAGTATTTTGGTTTTGAAGAAGTGTGAAAAATGGTTGAAATGCGTCTAAGTTATGAATTTACAAGTCTCTGATATCGCAATTGCGACCAGGGTTCGCAATTGCAAACCCAAACTCTGGTATGCTCGCATTTGCGAAGTGACTTTCGCATTTGCAATAAATCTGTCGCATTTGCGACACTGGGGAAATCCGGGCCACTTCGCAAATGCGATGGCCCTTTCGCATTTGCGACATCATTTCTGCGATGACTGCTTCGCATTTGCGACCCCAAGGCAAACCGGGTCCTTTCGCATTTGCGGCTGTTTTCTCGCATTTGCGAAGGCTGCAGACCAGATCATACCAGTTGAAAAACCTGCAATTTCCTAAGTTAAAATTCCACTCCGCGGCCTATCCAAAACTCACCCGAGCCCTCGGGGATCCAAACCAAACATGCACGCCAGCCTAGAAACATCATACAAGCTTGCTCGTGCATTCAAATCACCCAAATAATATCAACAACTATGAATTTAGCATCAAGATCATGAAATCACTTAAGAACATCAAAATTTCCAATTTTCTCAAATAAGTTCCAATTCACGTCATTTCAAGTCCGTTTCTTACCAAACTTCACAGACTCAACTTAAATCACATATAAGACCTGTACCGGGCTCCAGAACCAAAATACGGCCCGATACAATCAAATTTCAAATACTTTTCATTTTCAAAAACTCATATATTTTTCAGAAAACAATTTTCTTTAAAAGTTTATTTCTCGGGCTAGGAACGTCGGAATTCGATTCCGGGCATACGCCCAAGTCCCATATTTTCTTACGGACCTACCGGGATCGTCGGAACACGGATCCGGGTCCGTTTTCTCAAAATATTGACCGAAGTCAACTTAAATTCATTTTAAAGGCAAAATTCATTATTTTTCACAGATTTTCATATAATGGCTTTCCGGCTACACGCCCGGACTGCGCACGCAAATCAAGGTAAGGTAAAAAGGAGGTTTTTAGGTCTAGGAACACTGAATTTGTTTCTAAAACAAGTGATGACTTTTTGGGCCATCACATCCTCCACCTCTAAAACAACCGTTCGTTCTAGAACGGACATAAGAAAGAAGTACCTAAGTCAGGGAAAAGATGGGGATAACGGCTCCGCATATCGGACTCGGACTCCCAGGTCGATGCCTCAGCAGGCTGACCTCTCCACTGAACACTAACAGAAGGAAAACTCTTTGATCTCAACTGACGAACCTGCCGGTCTAGATTAGCTACCGGCTCCTCCTCATAGGACAAATCCTTGTCCAACTGACAGTGCTACAGTCTAACACGTGGGATGGATCGCCGTGATACTTTCGAAGCATGGACACGTGAAACACTAGGTGCACGGCTGATAAGCTCGGCGGCAACGCAAGTCTCCCACTCGATCAAGAATCTCAAACGGGCCAATGAACCTAGGGCTAAGCTTGCCCTTCTTTCCAAATCTCATGACGCCCTTCATAGGTGATACCCAAAGCAGTACTTGCTCACCGACCATGAATGCCAAATCACGAACCTTACGATCAGCATAACTCTTTTGCCTGGACTGAGCTGTACGAAGCCTATCCTGAATGATCCTGACCTTGTCCAAGGCATCCTGTACTAGATCTGTACCCAACAACCGAGCCTCTCCCGGCTCAAACCATCCAACCGGCAACCGACATAGCCTACTATATAAAGCCTCATAAGGAGCCATCTGAATACTCGACCGGTAGCTGTTGTTGTAGGCAAACTCTACTAAAGGCAAGAACTGATCCCATGAGCCTCCAAAGTCGATTACACAAGCTCGGAGCATATCCTCCAAAATCTGAATAGTCTGCTTGGTCTGCCCGTCCGTCTGAGGATGAAACGCTGTGCTCAACTCAACCCGTGTGCCCAACTCTCGGTGAACTGCTCTCCAGAAATGTGAGGTAAATGGCGCACCTTAGTCCGAGATGATAGACACGGGCACACCATGAAGACGGACAATCTCCCGAATATAGATCTCAGCTAACTTCTCGGAAGAATAGGAGACTGCCACAGGAATGAAATGTGTTGACTTGGTCAGCCTATCAACAATAACCCACATTGCATCGAACTTCCTCTGAGTCCGTGGTAGCCCAACAACGAAGTCCATAGTGATTCGCTCCCACTTCCACTCAGGAATCTAAATCTTCTGGAACAGACCACCAGGTCTCTGATGCTCGTACTTAACCTACTGATAATTCAAACATCAAGCCACATATGCAATGATGTCTTTATTCATTCTCCTCCACCAATAATGCTGTCGCAAATCCTGATACATCTTGGCGGTGCCCGGATGAATAGAGTATCAGGAACTATGGGCCTCCTCTAGAATCAACTCCCGAAGTTTATCCACATTAGGCACACAAATACGACCCTGCATCCTCAAAACTCCATCATCTCCTAATGTAACCTGCTTGGCACCTCCGTGCTGCACCGTGTCTCTGAGGACACACAAATGAGGATCATCATATTGTCGATCTCGGATACGCTCCGATAAAGAAGAACGAGCAACTGTGCAAGCTAATATACGACTGGGCTCAAAAACATCCAACCTCACGAACTGATTGGACAAAGCCTAGACATCCAAAGCAAGCGATATCTCACCGACCGGAATATACGCAAGACTGCCCATACTGGCTGACTTCCTACTCAAAGCATCGGCCACCACATTGGCCTTCCCTGGATGATATAACATGGTGATATCATAGTCTTTAAACAGCTCGAACACCTTCTCTGCCTCAAATTTAGCTCCTTCTGCTTGAACAAGTATTGCAAACTCTTGTGGTCTGTGAACACCTCACATGCCACGCCATACAAATAATGCCTCCAAATCTTCAATGCGTGAACTATGGCTGCTAACTCCAAGTCATGGACTGGATAGTTCTTCTCATGAATCTTCAACTGACGCGAAGCATAAGCAATGACCTTGCCATTCTGCATCAACAATGCACCAAGCCCAACACGAAATGAATCACAATAAACTGTATATGGGCCTGAACCTGTGGGCAAAACCAACACTAGCGCCATAGCCAAAGCTGTCTTGAGCTTCTGGAAGCTCGCCTCGCACTCATCCGACCACCTAAACTGCGCACCCTTCTGGGTCAACCTGGTCATCGGGGCTGTAATAGATGAAAACCCCTCCACGAACCGACGATAATAGCATGCCAAACCCAAGAAACTCTGGATCTCAGTAGCTGATGTGGGTCGAGGCTAGTTCTTGACTGCCTCTATCTTATTTGGATCTACCTGAATACCCTCTGCTGAAACCACATGGCCCAAGAAAGTAACTGAACTCAACCGGAACTCACACTTCGAAAACATAGCATACAGCTGACTATCTCTCAGAGTCTGAAGAACCACTCTCAGATGCTGCTGATGCTCCTCCCAATTGGGGAAATAAATCAAAATATCATCAATAAAGACTATCACGAATGAATCCAAGTAAGTTCATCAAATCCATGAAAGCTGCTAGGTCATTCGTCAACCCGAACGACATCACCAAGAATTCATAATGCCCGTACCGAGTGCGGAAAGCTGTCTTAGGGACATCGCACGCCCTAATCCTCAACTGATGGTATCCAGATCTCAAGTCGACCTTAGAAAACACTTGGACACCCTGAGGCTAGTCGAACAAATCATTAATCCTCGGTAATGGGTACTTATTCTTGATTGTAACCTTGTTCAATTGCCGGTTATCTATACACATTCTCATCGATCCGTCCTTCTTCTTGAAAAACAACACCGGTGCACCCCATGGCGAGACACTGGGCCTAATGAAGCCCTTATCAAGCTAGTCTTGCAACTGCTCCTTCAACTCTTTCAACTCAGGCGGGGCCGTGTGATTGGCGGAATAGAAATGGGCTGAGTGTCCGGAGCCAGATCAATGCAAAAATCAATATCCCTGTCGGGTGGCATACCTGGCAGGTCTGAAGGAAATACCTCAGGAAACTCATGAACAACGGGCACAGAATCAATAGAAGGAACCTCGGCACTAGAATCACGAACATATGCCGAATAGGCCAAACACTCCTTCTCAACCATTCGCCGAGCCTTCATATATGAGATAATGCTACGGGTTGAATGACCAGGAGTCCCTCTCCACTCTAACGAGGTAGACCCAGTAAGGCTAAGGTCACAGTCTTGGCATGACAATCCATGATGGCGTGGTAAGGTCATAACCAGTCCATTCCCAGTATGACATTAAAATCAACCATGTCTAACAGTAATAAGTCTACTCGGGTCTCAAGACCCCCAATCACAACCACGCAAGAACGATGAAAACGATCTACCATAATAGAATCACCCACCGGTGTAGACATATAAACAGGAGCTCTCAAAGAATCACTAGGCATAACCAGATACGGCGCAAAATAAGATGACACATAAGAGTATGTAGACCCTGGATCAAATAGCACTGAAGCATCCCTACTACAAACCAGAACCATACCTGTGATAATTGCATCGAAAGCCTCACCCTCCGGCCTGGCTGGAAGGACCTGCTGCTAGCTGGCCTCCACCTCTAGTGGCCGGACCTCCACCTCTAATACATCTACTTCCACCTCTAGCACCTCTACCTCCACCTCTAGCTGGCTGGGCGGGCTGACGAGTCCCCCAATGAACCTCCCCACTCCCTCTCTCTCAGTGGGAAGTATAAGAAGAGCATGACGGGCCAAATCAATAAACCTGGTCTCGTATTGAGTAACAGTCATAGAACCCTGCTGGAGACGCTCAAACTGCCTCCGATAACTCTCCCTCTGAGTGACGGGAAGAAACTTTTCCAAGAATGGTTGTGAAAACTGATCCCAAGTTAGAGCTGGTGACCAACTGGTCTAGCCAAACAATAATCTCTCCACCAAGTCTTGGCGGATCCAGATAAGCGAAAAGTAGCAAAGTCGACCCCGTTGGTCTCCACTATCCCCATGTTCCTGAGAACCTCATGACAACTGTCCAAATAATCCTGGGGATCCTCAGAAGATGTAACACCAAGAGTAGTAGTGAGGAGCTTGGTGAAATAATCACGCCCAACTGTAGTCCTAAAAAGGAAAAGCGGTCACTGCAAATATAATCCGGTCTAAAAGTCCATAGTCGAATCCCACAGAGAACTAAGGCTTAGCTGTATCTGCTTAATATCACTAAGAAGACAAGATTGAACAATTTTCTAAATTATAAAGATTGAGGTTTATATTTCTAACTAATTAACTAGCAAATACTACAAAGCGTATCAACTAACGAGACGAAGGGTTGGAGACTAAATTAAGGAGATCTAGAGTTATGATTTTCCCAATTGTCGGAATCCATACAGCTATGTTCCCTACAATTTTGCCGATGTATTCTCTATTGATCGTGAGCTCTTTAGGTGCCATAATCCTCTCTCGAGCAACTACAATAATTTACTAGACATATTCTCTCGAACTATGCTAGTTGGCTTCATCTAACCGCTCACTATGACCACGTCAAGGCTTTGTTATTTCTAAACCTACCTTTAAACCCAATGTATTGATTTCTCACATACGTCAGGAGTGACGTTGTTCAACAACTACCCAAATATGTACTCTCTCTCGAGTAATACACACTAAATAGACACAGTCAATTGATGGCCATTCAATTAACAACAACAAACACGTAGTTGAACAACTAGAGAAATCCAATGGCTCAATTATATAAAAACATAACAAGAATTTATCCTGCAAAAGGTTCTATCAAAACCCTATATAACAAATTAGCTATTCATAATAATATGCAAAAATACAATACTAGAATTCATAACCAATGATGGAAATAGGAAGAAGGAAGTGAAAAACTCGTAGAACAATTCTCCGCTTTGCTCCCAGTGTGTTCGTGATTCCTTAGGTCGAATCCCCGGTCTCCTTAGCCTCCTCAGGTCTAAAAACAAGCTTTGAAAACCTCCATCCCGATTCCTTGGGCGAGCTGGACCTTCTATAGGTTAAGTGGATTTACCCCCGAACTTCCAATATTACCCCTGAAGATTAATTTTCCGGAACTGGGCTAGCGCGGTCGCGCTACTGGACGCGCTAATGACCGCGCATATGGCCTATCTTTCTGCCTCAACTTTCTGGGCTAGCGCGGTCGTGCTAGTGGACGCGCTAGTGACCGCGCTAGTCCAGGTCTTCATTTCATCTCTTTTTTCTCTCTTTTTCCCACGTACTCAGATCCTAGGGGCTTTTCTTGCTTCAATTTAGCTCCAATTGCAGTCTTAAGTCCTCGTACATGCCACTCACTCCTGCAAAGTGTGAAATTCACAATTAGAGCCAATTTATCATCATTTAACTATAAAATAATAGTGAAACATAATCAAGCCGGGGCATCAACAGTCGGCAAATTACATGAATCTAGCCTATTATCATGAAACCTATCCAACTTCCACAAAGCCTCCAAAGACGTAGCTGATCTAACACCGGTCTATGCTGCTGCTCCGCTGAAGAAGCGGTACGTGACCTTACCATTCGCGAAGGAACAAGAGTGGAAGTTCAACTAGTATTGAGAATTCAAGTCGCACGACAGGAAATAATAGATGTGAAGTTTTTGCTAACTCTGTAGCCTCTGGGGGATAAATACAGACGTCTCCGTACCGATCCCTCAGACTCTACTAAGCTTGTCAGTGAATAGTGAGACCTATGTAACCTAGAGCTCTAATACCAACTTGTCACGACCCAGATTTCCCACCCTCGGGAGTCGTGATGGTGCCTACTAGTGAAAGCTAGGCAAGCCAATCAACTGAATTATTTACCTCGTTTCCATTTTTAAATCCGTTAACAGTTATAAACGGACAGTTAATAATCAACAAAATTTAATAAGCGGAAGATTTGGATTCCAAGTTTTAATAATACTGCTAATGCCATTCCATAACAAATATACCCAAGACTGGTGTCACAACTTCACAGACTATCTATGATTACTACAAATAAAGGTGTGAAAGAAATAATACAACACTATCTCTGGAAATACAAGAAGGAAACAGGAATAATAGATAAAAGGAGACGCCAAGGCCTGCGGACGCCTGAAGGACTACCTTGGGTCGTCTGATGAACAAGAAGTAGCAATCTCACTGCGGTCCGAAATCTACAGCACTGGGATCTGCACAAAAGAGTGCAGAGTGTAGTATCAACACAACCGACCCCATGTGCTGGTAAGTGCCTAGCCTAACCTCAGCGAAGTAGTGACGAGGCTAGGACCAGACTATCAAAATAAATCTGTGCAGTTAAATCATATACAGCGGAACAATACAAGTAGAAATGTACAACTAAGGATGGGAGGGGGAAACATGCTGCGGGGACATCGAATAATAACAGAAGAACAACGAATAAATATAAAGATCACTACAGTTCAATTGAAGATAGGAAGGGGGATAATGCTGCGGGGTACAACAAGTATCAACAGAAATCCAACAATTAAATGTAGAGAAACCATAACTCAGTTATCAATAAAAATCAGGAAATCAAAGACAAGTGCGCGGCATCACCCTTCGTGCTTTAACACTCTCTCACCAAAACAATGCACGGCATCACCCTTCGTGCTTTAACACTCTCTCACCAAAACAATGCACGTCATCACCCTCCGTGCTTTACACTCTTCCTCACCCAAGCAACAATCACAAAGCAATTTGGGCAGGGAATCAATAACATCACAATAAAATCAAGTAACAACAGGAAATCAGTAAGTAAGCGTAAAGAACACCATAACTCAATTACCAGTAAAATCAGGAAAGTCAAGGACAAGTGCACGGTATCACCCTTCGTGCTTTTACTCTCGTCCTCACCATGAAAATCAGTATAATTGGCACGGCATCACCCTTCGTGCTTTTACCTCACATAATCACTCATATAAAGGCACAGAATGGTACATCGTGCGGCACGACATCACCCTTCGTGCTTTACACTCTGCCTCACAAAATCATACACGGCATCACCCTTCGTGCTTTAACACTCTCTCACCAAAACAATGCACGGCATCACCCTTCGTGCTTTACACTCTTCCTCACCCAATCAACAAACACAAACAATAAGGGCAAGGAATAAACGAGTCATAATAACATCCTGGCAAGGGAACAATAACAAAACCACAACATCTCGGCAAAGGAACAATATTAAAAGCAACAACGTCCCGGCAAAGGATCAATACCATAATCCTCTTCTCATTTACTTCACAACTTGATTCACAATTCGAGCCAATGCTCTATAAGGTTCAATTGCCAATTATACTTCCACAAATCACTTTACAACTTGCGCCAACGCTCTTCAATGTACAAATACCAACATCCTTTCCACAAACCTTGCTCAACAATAGCAACTACCACATTAAACATGATCAATAGAAACGGAGTCAGATTAATCATAACATAAGACTCACGGGCATGCTTGACACCAACGTATAGATACTTGTGATCATGCCTATATGTCGTACTCAACAAATAACACATAGAAAATAGGACAAAACTCCTAATTCCCTAAGCTAAGGTTAGACCAAACACTTACCTCGATGCCTCGAACACAGTTCAAGCCTTAACAATCGCTTTATTTCTTGATTCCACCACCAATTCGCTCGTATCTAGGCACAAGTTACTTAATTATATCAATAAATGCTAAATAAATCAATTCTAATGCATGGAAGTAAGTTTTCTAAAATTTTTCCCAAAAAGTCGAAAATCGACCTCGGGCCCACATGGTCAAAACCCGAGGTTCGAACCAAAACCCGACTAGCCATTCACCCACGAACTCAAATATACAATTTGTTTTGAAATCGGACCTCAAATCGAGGTCCAAATCCCCAAAATTTAAAAAACCTAGGTTCTACCCAAAACACCCAAATTCCCCCATGAAAACCATTGATTTTGAGTTGAAATCATGTGAAAAGATGTTAGGGATTGAAGAAAACTAGTTAGAAATAACTGAAAATCGATTTGGAGAAGAAGTTGCCTTTGAAAAATCTCCCTAGAGTGTTATGGTTTTGAAAAAGTGTGAAAAATAGTTGAAATGCGTCTAAGTTATGAATTTACTGGTCTCTGATGTCGCAATTGCAACCAGGGTTCGCAATTGCGAACCCAGACTCTGCTATGCTCGCATTTGCAAAGTGACTTTCGCATTTGCAAAGTCGCTTTTGCGATGAATCTGTCGCATTTGCGACACTGGGGAAATCCGGGCCACTTCGCAAATGCGATGGCCCTTTCGCATTAGCTACATCGCTTTTACGATGACTGCTTCTTATTTGCGAGCCCAAGGCAGACCGGGTCCTTTTGCATTTGTGGTTGCTTTCTTGCATTTGCGAGCCAGGCTTCGCACTTGCGAAGCCTGCAGACCTGATCATACCGGCTAAATAAACCTGCAATTTCCTAAGTTAAAATTCCACTTCGTGGCCTATCCAAAACTCACCCGAGCCCTCGGGGCTCAAAACCAAGTATGAACGCCAACCTAAAAACATCATACGGACTTGCTTGTGCGTTCAAATCACCCAAGTAACATCAAAAACTATGAATTTAGCATCAAGATCATAAAATCACTTAAGAACATCAAATTTTCCAATTTTCTCAAATAAGGTCCGATTCACGTCATTTCAAGTCCATTTCTTACCAAACTTCACAGACTCAACATAAATCAGTTATAAGACCTGTACCGTGCTTCAGAACTAAAATACGGCCCGATACCATCAAATTTCAAGTACTTTTCATTTTCAAAAACTCATATATTTTTCAGAAAACAATTTTCTTTAAAAATTGATTTCTAGGGGTAAGGACCTCGGAATTCGATTCCGGGCATAAGCCCAAGTCCCATATTTTCTTACGCACCTCGCGGGATCGTCGGAACACGGATCCGGATCCGTTTGCTCAAAATATTGACCGAAGTCAATTTAAATTCATTTTAAAGGCAATATTTATTATTTTTCACAAATTTTCATATAATGGCTTTCCGGCTACACGCCCGGACTGCGCACGCAAATCGAAGTGAGGTAAAAAGGAGATTTTTAGGCCCCGGAACACTGAATTTGTTTCTAAATTAAGTGATGACTTTTTGGGTCATCACACAAAGAGTCAAGAGAGGTCCTAGTTCTACACTAATTTAGTGAATTCATTTGGGGCATTGGGGGAGCCTGTAACATGGAGATGATAGAGCGGGGGAAAAATACTACAAATCAAAAGCAACAAAGTGAGAAAGGTGACCCTAAAAAAGGGAAGGGTGGGGGACTTCCTCCAGCTAATAGATAGTATAGGGTTCTGGAACACCAGGGGACTTAATAGGCTAACGAAATAGCGGGATGTATATTTGTATCTACATCAGTTTAAGGTTAGTCTGTTTGGTCTCCTGGAAACTAAGATTATGAGAAGTAATGCTCACAAAGCTTCTCTTAATCTATGTAGAGGGTGGTCACTTACAAATAACTTGGGAGCTCATCGGGGTGCAGAATATGGGTGATTTGGAAGCCAACAATCATGCAGGTTCAGATAGAGTATGTGTCTGCACAAATGATTCGCTGTGCTGTACTTCACATGGGGACTGGAATGAAATACAATGTTACGTTTGTATATGGATTCAATGATCCAGTTATCAGAAGACCATTGTGGCAGGAGGTTAGAAAAAAAATGGGTATGTAGTTGGACCTTGGGCAATTATGGGAGATTTTAACTGTGTCCTTCATAAAGAGGATAGAATTGGGAGACTTGTAGCATTGTCTAAAATCAAAGATTTCAGAGAACGTGTTGCTGAATGTGGACTGCAGGAATTGAGATTCTTAGGGGCATATTTCACATGGAAAAACAAACAAGAAGGGGAGGAAGGGTGTATAGCAAAATAGATAGAGTGGTAGTGAACACAGAATGGATAACTACACTACCAAGTTCAGAGGTACATTACATGAATGAGCGGTTGTATGATCATTTCCCGGCCATAATAAACTGGGAAAATGGCAAATACAAAAGCAGAAGACAATTTAAATACTACAATATATGGACAATGGCACCTGACTTCAAGGAAAAAGTAAAGAAGAGCTGGGAAGATCAGATAACTGGGGACAAGTTATTTCAAGTAGTAGGGAAAATGAACAGACTTAAGGCAATATTACTTAAATTGAACAAGGAAAGATTTTCAGACATTGAAAGGAAGGCTGATCAAGCAATGTAGGAATTGAAGCAATGCCAACAAATGTTACAAGGAGACCCTAGAAACAAAGCTCTAATTGAGAAAGAAATACAGCTAGCCAAGGAGTGCAGAATATGGGTAGAAGCTAGGAATCAGTTCTTAAGGCAGAAAAACAGAGTTCAATGGTTAACTCAAGGTGATAAAAATACAAAATTCTTTCATAATGCAATAAGGGAGAGAAGGAATCAAAACAGGATATTTTCAGTTATTGATTCACAGAGGGAAACAATAAAAGTCCCAGAGGAGATAACACAAGATTTTATAGAATTCTATAAAAACCTACTTGGGGAAAGAGCAGGAAGGAGGCAACATGTGCTTAGTGAACTGGTTAGAGAAGGGCCAACAGTCAATCAGGAGCAGAGGGACTGGCTAGAACAAGGGTTTCAGGAAAAGGATGCGAAAGCAACAGTTTGGGCAATTGCAGGAGATAAAGCCCCAGGGCCTGACGGATATGGTAGTCAATTTTTTTAAGACTGCTGGGGAACTGTAAGTAAGGATGTAGTTTCAGAGGTGTTGGAGTTCTTTCAGACAGGAAGAATGCCAAAATGCCTGAATGCCACAACAATTACTCTAGTTCCAAAAACTAGTCATGCAGAGCAGGTGGGGGATTATAGGCCTATTGCCTGTTGTAACACCTTATACAAAGTGATCTCTAAGATGCTTTGTATGAGGTTAAAGACAGTATTACCAGATATAATCTCAGCCAATAAAGTGCTTTTGTGGCTGGGAGAACTATTTTGCAGAATGTGCTTATATGCCAAGATTTGGTGAGGTTGTACAACAGGAAAGCTACCACTAAAAGCAGCCTTATCAAAATTGATCTGAGGAAGGCATATGATACTGTAGAATGCAATTTTGTGCAGTAAATGATGCATGCTCTGAATTTCCCTAGCAAGTTCATCAAATGGACAATGACATGTATTACAACAACTAGATATTCTATAGCAATTAATGAGGGGATGTATGGAAATATTAAGGGAAAGAGGGGGATAAGGCAAGGGGACCCAATTTCTCCACTAATCTTTGTCATTTGTATGGAATAGTTAACAAGGATCATGAAGCATGTTACCACACTCCATGGGTTTTCCTTCCACACAAAATGTAAAGGGTTACAATTGAATCACCTATGCTTTGCAGATGATGCGCTTTTGTTCTGTCAAGGAGAAGTGCAACCTGTAATAATGATGTTAAGGGGGCTGCTAGTTTCTCAAATGCATCAGGGCTGAATACCAATGCAAATAAGTCCAACATCTATAGTGCTAATATAGATAAACGAAGTGTGGAAGACCTATGTGAATTGACTAGCCACAAAGAGGGGCACTACCCTTCAGATACTTGGGGGTGCCAATCTCAGCAAAGAAAATTTCAGCAGTGGATTGTGAAATGTTAGTCGATAAGATGTGTGCTATAATACAAAGCTGGGGAACAAGGAACCTGTCATATGCTGGGAGAGTACTACTAGTAAACTCAGTGTTAATGCACATTCATTCCTATTGGTCATCCATATTCACTATGCCTAAGAAGATATTGAAGAGTATAACAGCAATATGCGGGAACTTCTTATGGGATGGAAAAGCTAACTCAAGCAAGGTATCTTTGGTAGCTTTGGAGCTAGTATGCAGACCTAAACAAGAAGGAGCCTTAGGGATCATTGACTATGATCTATGGAATCAAGCAGCGATTGTAAAGTATGTACGGAATATAGCTAAAAAAGAAGACAATTTATGGGTAAAATGGGTGGACCATATATACTTAAAAGGTGCCTCTTGGTGGGAGTATCAGCCTCCTCAAGAATGTTGCTGATACTGGAGGAAAATATGCTCTATGCGAGACCTTTTTGTAGAGGGATATGTCCAGCAGGGATGGTTATCAGGGATATATCCATGCGAGACCTTTAGCTGACTTTCGGTATGTGGGGAAAACTTGTTAATAGAGGGATGTAAACTGTTGGATTTCTTGCAAGGCAAAGGAATGTTATGAACTCCACTCCCTTTGAAAGGGCAACAAAAAAACACAGGGGGACGACAACAAGGGCCTGGGGCTAGTCCTTTTACTGTTGTTGTCACTACAAGCAACAAATTGAAGATGTTCATAATACTACTAATTTCTTTGGCCATAGAGTTTATAAAATAAGTGACTTTTTACTTTTTACAGTTTTCTGTGTTGTGTGAGAAATGTAGAATTCTGTATTGCTATTTATAGAGAGAATTAGTAGGAGATTACTCCTTGTTTGTTTTATATGACCGTTGTGTTCGAGTCATCTTGTGCACACCACGATTATAATTTTGTCCGTCTAGACGTAGACAAATAGAAAAAAATAACCTGGTATTTCACTTCATTGACTACTAGAGATCACACCATGGATGCACTTTGTTCTTCCTTTTTTACTTAGATATTTTCTTGAACTTTTGAATTTTCATTTAATTACAGAAATATTAAAAAAAAGTTGAAGATTCTTATGATATGAATGTCGACGACAAAGCTTCCTTGGGTATATCTTTACACCAATTCATTGTCAATAGAAAATTGTCATTTTGACCATTGTTCCCTATGATGATTTTCATGATATCTTCGATATTACGACAATTGATTTTATATTAATGTATATTATTAAGCTCGATACCATCGATCTGTTTATTTATCGGATATTTTGCCTCTTAAGTTTGAAAATTAGACGACAAAAAAAAAAAAAAAAGAAGGTTCGTATACTTATTTGTATGTCGTAGGTTCATTGGTGAAATTGGTAGAGTACCTGTGGAATTTAAATTGCTTTATTTTTTTTAAAGAACAATTTAAATTGCACCTAGTTACTAAATATGCGACTACGCAACCTGCGCAGTCATATCTTTTACGTAACTTAATCTTATAGAAGAGTTTTTAAACTTTAGGTTAGCAATGGACGTCCCATTATGTCACGACCCAACATCAACTATCGTGATGGCGCCTATCGTGAAATTAAGTCAGCCTTAAGTCAACAATCCAACACAGTAAAATAACCTTGAAATAGTGACAGAAGCAATTAACATAAAAGAAACCTTTTTGAAAAACATAACAAATCCCAAAGTACGATACAATCCAGCCCAAAACTAGGGTGTCACTAAGTACATGAGCGTCTATTCGGAATACAATCCACTACAATGTCTAAAGAAAATAACTGAAAATACATCAAATGATAAAGAAGGAGAGTCTAGACCCGCGAACGCTGTGCAGCTACCTTGATAGTCTCCAAACTCTGAGGTCTCAATCGGCAACCGCCACCGCGAACAGAGTCGCCTGGATCTGCACACGAGGTGCAGGGAGTAACGTGAGTACACCAACTCAGTAAGAAACAAGCCACTAACTTTGGACTGAAAGGTAGTGACGAACTCAACCGCAACAGATATAATAGAGATAAATGTGCATAAACGTAGGCATGCTTTCAAGTTAAATAGACAGCTCAAAGCAATACAGTAAATACATATCTGAACAGTGTAAGTTATATAACTCAACTATCTCTACATGCCAATGCACATACTGTATGAAATGCACCATGTGCTCCCACTCTCATGTGCACAACCACTCGGTACTGTATATGGCCATTTGACCCAGGGAAGATCCATCTTGGAACATATACAAAACTAACTACAAGTCACCCAATACCGAGGAAAAAGGGAAATCCAACCCTGTGGAGAAGACCCATCTCCAGGTATCAAGTACTTCGGACAAATCCATGTCCAGGGAAATCCATCCCTCAATAATTTCATCCGTGCTCACTAGGGGTGTGTTACAGACTCTAGAGGGCTCCTACAGCCCAAGCGTTATCATAATCTTCAATATAACCGCTGCGGCATGCAACCCGATCACATAACTGTCACTCATACTCGAGCTCTCGGCCTCACTCAGTCATCGATCTCTCCAGTCTCACCCACAGGCTCACAATGTCATGAAAACAAACCCAGAACAATTATATGATGAATCAATAAATAACTAATACTGAGATATGATATAAATATGCATGAACATGACTGAGTACGAAAATCAACAAAAATAGTGAGATGACAGCAAGAAATGACCACTAAGGGTCCCGACAATACCGGCATAAACCCTAAACATGATGTCTAGCATGATTTACGGTTGAATTATTGTATCACATGATGAAAACATGGATATCAGCAGGATAGCATCACTAAATGGTGCCATGGAATCACCCTGGTCACAATTCTCACGGTGCACGCCGCACGCCCGTCACTTGGCATGTGCGTCACCTAAACACTAATCACATAACACATAATTTGGGGTTTCGAACCCTCAGAACCATGTTTGAAAGCGTTACTTACCTCGAACCGAGCGAAATCCTACTCTGCAATGCCCTTGCCTCTCAAATCAGCCTCCAAACATCCCGAATCTAGCCACAAGTAATACAATACAATCAATATAAGCTAAAAGGATCAATTGTGCAAGAAACTTACCAAAATAGAGTCAAAATCCGAAATCGACTCAAACCAGGCCCCCCGGGCCCACATCTCGAAATCTGATAAAAATCACAAAACCCGAAAGCCTATTCACTCACGAGTCTAACCATACCAAATTTATCAAAATCCGATTTCATTTGTTCACCCAAATCCTCAAAATCCACTCTCCAATTCTCAATCCCTAATCTCCCAAATTTCACCTCAACACCACACAATCTAGATGGGAAAATCAATGGGAAAACAAGATTTATGATCATATTCGAGCACAAGAAGCCTACCTCAGAATTCCCCTCGTAAATCCTTTTCAAAATCACCTAAGCCCGAGTCCAAAATGTTAAAAATGGTGAAAAATCTCGAAAACCTATTCTTATATGCTCTGCCCAGGTTTTTCGCACCTGCGGCTCAATTTCCGCGTTCGCGGAGCCGCATCTGCGAACCAAGCTCCGCCTTTGAAGAGAATCACTTAAACACTGCCTCCGCTTCTGTGATCAAGAGACCACATCTGCGCTCATCGCAGGTGCGGAAGTCACATTGCACCTGCGGTCCAAGCTCGCATCTGCGCCCTTAAGTCCGCTTCTGCGACCATCGCCGGTGCGAGAATTCCATCGCACATGCATCATTTGCCCAGATCTTCCTTAGTCGCATCTGCAACCCTTTCGTCGCTTCTGTGGGCTCACACCTGCAGTTCCCACTCCGCAGGTGCGGTTACACCAGCAGTAGCAGCACTTCAACTGCATTTCCTCAACTCAAATCAAGCCGTCAAAAACACCCGAAATCACCCCGAGGACCTCGGGACCAAAACCAAACATACCAACAAGTCCTATAAAATCATACAAATTTAGTAGAACCTTTGAATCACTCAAAACAACATGAAAACACCAAATTGCACATGGATTCAAGCCTAAAGAACTTCTAAACTTCCGAATTCCACAAGCGATGCCGAAACCTACCAAACCACATCCGAATGACCTCAAATTTTGAACACAAGTCAGAATTGACACCATGAACCTACTCAAACACCGGGAAATGCAATCCGACCCCGATATCAAAATTTCCATTGCCGGCCAAAATCGCAAAAATTCTAACATTCGCCAATTCAAGCCTAATTCTACTACGGACCTCCAAATCACATTCCGGACGCGCTACAAAGTCCAAAATCACCTGACGGAGCTAACGGAACCATCAAAATTCAAATCTGACGTCGTTTACACATAAGTCAACATTCGGTCAACTTTTCCAACTTAAGCTTTTAATTAAGAGACTATGTGTCTCAATTCACTCCGGACCCGAACCAATTAACCCGATATATCATAATATAACTATAGAACACAAAAGAAGCAGGAAATAGGGGAACGGGGATACAACTCTCAAAACAACCGGCCGGATCGTTACATCCTCCCCTTCTTAAACAAAATGTTCGTCCTCGAACGGGTCTAGAAACATACATGGAGCCTCAAATAAGTGTGGGTATTTGCTCCGCATCTCTCGCTCGGTCTCCCAAGTAGCCTCCTCCATTGGCTGACCCCTCCACTGCACCTTCACTGAAAAAGCTATGTCCTTTGACGTCAACTTATGAACCTGACGCCCAAAAATAGCCACCGGCTCCACATCATAAGTCAAATCACCATCCAACTGAACCGTGCTGAAATCCAGAACATGAGATGGATCGCCTCTATTCTTCCGAAGCATAAAAACATGAAATACTAGATGCACACTCGATAAGCTAGGTGGCAAAGCAAGCTCATAGGCCACCTCAATCCTCCGAAACACCTCAACTTGCCTTTCTTTTCAAATATCATAACACCCTTCATGGTTGAAACCTTCAGCAAGACCTTCTACTCAACCATGTAAGACACATCACGGACCTTTCTGTCAGCATAACTCTTCCGTCTCAACTGCACCGTGCGAAACCGCTCCTGAATCAATTTCACCTTGTCCAATGCATCCTGAACCAAGTCTGTACCCAAAAGCCTAGCCTCACCCGGCTCAAACCAACCCACTGGGGATCTATAGCGCCTCCCATATAAAGCCTCATACGGAGCCATCTGAATACTCGACTGACAACTGTTGTTATAAGCGAACTCCGCAATTGGCAGAAACTGGGCCCATGAACCCCCAAAATCAATGACACAAGCGTGTAGCATGTCCTCCAATATCTAAATATTGCGCTCGGACTATACGTCCGTCTGACGATGAAATGATGTGCTCAACTCAACCTGACTGCCCAACTCTCGCTGTATGGACCTCTAAAACTGCGATGTAAACTGCATGCCTTTGTCTGAAATGATGGAAACTGGCACACCGTGCAGGCGAACAATCTCTTTGATGTAAATCTCAGCCAACCGGTCTGAAGAATAGGTAGTACTCAGAGGAATGAAGTGCGCGGTCTTGGTCAACCGATCCACAATCACCCAAATAGCATCACACTTCCTCGAAGTCTGTGGGAGCCCAACTACGAAATCCATGGTTATCCGCTCCCACTTCCACACTAGAATCTTATCTTCTGAAGCAAGCCACCGGTCTTTGATGCTCATATTTCACCTGCTGATAGTTGAGACACCGAGCTACAAACCCAACTATGTATTTCTTCATCCTCCTCCACCGATAGTGTTGTCTCAAATCTTCATACATCTTCCTGGCACCCGGATGGATGGAATACCGCGAGTCTTGGGCCTCCTCAAGAATCAACTCCCGTAGCCGATCCACATTGGGCACACATATCCGGTCCTGCATCCTCAATACCCCGTCATAACTAATAGTCACATCTTTGGCATCACCATGATGAACCCTGTCCTTGAGGACAAGAAAATGAGTATCATCATACCGGCGCTCTCTGATGCGATCGAATAAGGAAGACCGAGAAACCACACAAGTTAGGACCCGACTAGCTCCGAAATATCCAATCTCACGAACTGGTTGTCCAAAGCCTGAACATCAACTGCAAGGGGTCTCTCACCAACATGGAAGAATGTAAGACTACCCATACTCACTGCCTTTTTACTCAAGGCATCGACCACCACATTGGCCTTTCTCAGATGATATAAAATGGTAATATCATAGTCTTTTAGCAGCTCCAACCATCTCCGCTGCCTCAAATTGAGATCCTTCTGCTTGAACAAGTGCTGGAGGCTAGATGATCAGTAAACACCTCAGAAGACACACCATAAAGATAGTGTCTCCAAATCTTAAACGTGTGGACAATGGCAGCCAACTCCAAATCATGAACAGGGTAGTTCTTCTCATGGGGCTTCAACTGACGCGAAGCATAAGCAATCACTCTACCCTCCTACATCAAAACACACCCAATACAGACCCGTGAGGCATCATAATATACTGTATAAGAACCAGAAGCTGATGGCAGAACTAGGACTGGAGCAATAGTCAAGGCAGTCTTGAGCTTCTAAAAGCTCGCCTGACACTCATCCGACCACCTGAAAGGAGCACCTTTTTGGGTCAATTTGGTCAAGGGCGATGCAATAGACGAGAAACCCTGAACAAACTGACGGTAATAACTAGCCAATCCAAGAAAGCTCTCAATCTCTGTGGCTGAGGACGATCTGGGCCAACTTAGAGCTGCCTCTATCTTCTTCGGATCTACCTGAATACCCGCACTGGACACCACGTGCCCCGAGAACGCCACTGAATTGAGCCAAAACTCACACTTGGAGAACTTGGCATAAAGCTTATCCTCCCAGCCGCTGCAATACAACCCTCAAATGTTGGGCGTGCTCCTCTTGGCTATGAGAGTACACCAGGATATCATCAATGAACACAATAACAAAACGAGTCGAGATAAGGCCGAAACACGCTGTTCATCAAATGCATGAATGCTGCTAGGGCACTGGTCAACCCAAAAGACATCACAAGGAACTCATAATGACCATATCGGGTCCTGAAAGTTGTCTTAAGAATGTCCGAGTTCCTAATCTTTAACTGGTGATACCCTAAGCTCAAATAAATCTTTGAGAACACCCTCAATCCCTGAAGCTGGGCAAATAAATCATCAATACGAAGCAAAGGACACTTGTTCTTGATTGTGACTTTGTTCAACTGCCTGTAATCAATGCACATTCTCATAGTGACACCATTCTTCTTCGCAAATTGAACTAGTGCACCCCAAGGTGACACACTAGGCCGAATAAATCCCTTATCAAGGAGTTCCTGAAGCTGCTCCTTTAATTCCTTTAACTCCGTCGGTGCCATACGATACAGTGGAATAGAAATGGGCCGAGTATCGGGCACCAAATCAATACCGAAGTCAAAATCCCTATCCAGCGACATGCCCGACAGGTCTGCAGAAAACACATCCGGAAAATCTCGCACCACCGGAACTGAATCAATAGTAGGAGTCTCTATAGTGACACCCCTCACAAAGGCCAAATAAGAAAGGCAACCCTTACCTACTATCCGATGGACTTCAAGATGAAACCACTCTACTGGGAACATAATCCAATGAACCTCACCACTCAATTCGTGGAAACACTAGCATAGCCGACGTCACCGTCTTAGCGTGACAGTCCAGAATAGCATGACACGGAGACAACCAATCCATGCCCAATATCACATCAAAGTCAACCATACTAAGCACTAACAGATCAATTCTAGTCTCTAATCCCTCAATAGTCACTACATACGACCGGTATACATGGTCCAAAACAATAGTATCACCCACCAATGTAGATACACGAACAGATGAAACTAGAGACTCACGGGGCATGTCCAGATAATGAGCAAAATATGACGACACATATGAATAGGTGGAACTAGGGTCAAATAATACAGAAGCATCTCGATGTCATACGAAGATAATACCTTTGATCATTGTGTCTGAAGCAATGGCATCTGGTCCGGCAGGGAGTGCATAGAAACGGGCCTGACCGCCATCGGATCGGCCTCCCCCTCTAGGGCGCCCCTAGCTGACTGACCTTCACCCCGAGCTGGCTGGGCGGGTAGTAAAGTAACTAGTGCTGATGTCGAAGGTAGAATCCTCTGATGAGATGAAACTCCATATGGCGGGGATAGTACCTCTTGATATGGCCCAAATCTCCACACACAAAGCAACCTCTACCGACCAATGGCGGTAGGGACTGAAGGGAGCCCCGAGCATCGGGATACCCGCTAGAAGGCTCCAACATAGATGAACCCTGAGTTGATAGTGCATGAGACAAACTATGAGCTAGAAGGGCACTGAGAGATAAGTGGCCCTACTCAGAACTGTGAGAACCATGGCCAGATGATGCACCATGGTGAACTGGGCGGGCCATCTGAGCATGCTTGTAAGGACCACCTCTGTCGTGGTGAAACTGACCCCTAGAAGGAACACCACCAAAGCTACCTGATCAACGAGACCTCTTGGCCTCCCTCTCAACCCGCTTCTAACTACGGACCGACTCTATGTCCCGAGCAATGTCAAGAACCTCATCAAAAGTAGCACCAGACACCCTCTCTCTGGTCATAAGCGCCCGTAACTGAAATGTGAGGCCATAAATGAACCTCCTGATATGGGAACCAACCAAACAGCATGACGAGCTAACTCAGAAAATCTCATCTCGTACTACGTTAGAGTCATGTGATCCTGACGCAACCTTTCGAACTCCCTGCACAGCTTTTCTCTACGAGACTGCGGCACATACTTATCTAGGAAGAGAATGGAGAACTCCTGCAATGTAAGTGGCGCTGCACCAACTAGACTACGCCTCTCATAGGCCTCCCACTAGGTAAAGGCAACTCCAGTAAATTGAAAAGTAGTGAACGAGACCCCACTGGTCTCTAGAATACCTTCTATACGGAGAATCCTCTGACACTTATCCAAGAAACCCTGGGCATCCTCGCCCTCTACACCGCTTAAAGTTGGAGGCCGAAGTCTCCCAAACCTCTCCAATCTACACTGCTCATCATCAGGCATGGCGGGAACCACATAATCCTGAGCAACTACAGCAGGCTGGGTTGGTGGTGCCCCCGGTATCTGGAGTACCTATACCACCTGCTCTGGTGTGCGGCCGGCGGGAGTCTGAGTACCTCCCCCGGCCTGGGAAGTGGCTGCAATAGTAGAAACAGAGACCGCCTGAGCAAGACGGGTGCACACGGTCAGAATCTGAGCTAAGGCCTCCTAAAGGCCTGGGATCACGATGGGCACAACTGGTGCCTGAGCTGGTCTCGCTGGAGCATCCACAACTGGGACCTGATCCTGAACTGGGGCAATTGGTGGATTTGCAGGTGCTGCCCTAGCCGTTATGCGGGCAACCCCTCTGCCACTACCACGACTTCTACCGCAACCTCGGCCTCTTGCGGCCCCGACTAGTGGCACTGATGGTTGTTCGTCCTGCCCAGTAGCATGTGTCCTCACCATATGTGAGAAAATAGAATAATAGAAATTTAGTTACCAGTATCAACAGATTTGCACGATAAGAATTAAAAAATGTGAAGCTTCCTAAGAGTTCTGTAGCTTTTCGAAGATAAGTACAGACGTCTCCATACCGATCCCAAGACTCTACTAACCCCCGCTCATGACTCGTGAGACCTATATAACCTAGGCTCTTATACTAACTTGTAACGACCCAATACCAACCGTCGTGATGGGGCCTATCGTGGAGCTAGGCCAGCCTCAACTCAACAACCCAACACAGTAAAATAACTTTGAAATAGTGACAAAATCAATTAACATAAAAGAAACCTTTGTGAAAAACATAACAAATCCCAAAGTACGATACAATCCAGCCCAAAACCAGGATGTCACTGAGTACATGAGCGTCTATTCGGAATACAATCCACTACAATGCCTAAAGAAAACAACTAAAAATACATCAAATGATAAAGAAGGAGAGTTAAGGGCCCCGAACGCTGTGCAGCTACCTTGATAGTCTCCAAACTCTGGAGTCTCACTCAGCAACCGCCGTCGTGAATAGAGTCGCCCAAATCTGCACATGAGGTGCATGGAGTAACGTGAGTACACCGACTCAGTAATTAACAAGCCCAAAATTTGGACTGAAAGGTAGTGACGAACTCAACCACAACAGATAGAATAGAAATAAATGTGTAGAAGCATAGGCATGCTTTATACTTAAATAGACAGCTCAAAGCAATATAGTAAATACAGATCTTAACAGTGTAAGGTATATAACTCAACTATCCCTGCATGCCAATGCACATACTGTATGATATGCACCATGTGCTCCAACTCTCAAGTGCTCAACCACTCGGTATTGTATATGGCCATCCGACCCAGAGAAGATACATCCCGGAACATATACAACACTAACTACAAGTCACCTAGTACCGAGGAAAAAGGGCGATCCAACTCTATGGAGAAGATCCATCTCCAAGTATCAAGTATTTCGGACAAATCCATGTCCAGGGAAATCCATCCCTCAATAATGTCATCCGCACTCACTAGGGAGTGTTACAGACTCTAGGGGGGCTCCTAAAGCCCAAGCGCTACCATAATCATCAATATAACTGCTGCGGCGTGCAGCCCAATCCCATAACTATCACTCATACTCAGGCTCTCGGCCTCACTCAGTCATCGATCTCTCCAGTCTCACCCGCGGGCTCACTATGTCATGAAAACAAACCCGGAACAACGATATGATGAATCAATAAATAACTGAGATTGAGATATGATATAAAAATGTATGAACATGACTGAGTATGGAATATCAACGAAAATAGTGAGATGACAGCAAGAAATGACCACTAAGGGTCCCGACAATACCGGCATAAAGCCTAAACATGATATCCACCTTGATTTACGGCTCAATTACTGTATCACATGCTGAAAACATGGATATCAATAGGATAGAGTCACTAAACGGTGCCTTGGAATCACCTGGGTCACAATTCTCACGGTGCACTCCCAAACGCCCGTCACTTGGCATGTGCGTCACCTCAATGCCAATCACATAACATGTAATTTGGGGTTACGAACCCTCATAACCATGTTCGGAAGCCTTACTTACCTCGAACCGACCAAAATCCTACTCCGCAATGCCCTTGCCTCTCAAATCGGCCTCCAAGCCTCCCTAATCTAGCCACAACTAATACAATACAATTAATATAGGCTACAGGGATCAATTCCTAAAGAAAACTGCCAAAATATAGTCAAAATACAAAATTGACTAAAACCCGCCACCCGGGCCCACGTCTCGAAATACGACAAAAATCGAAAACCGGAAAGCCCATTCACTTAGTAGTCCAACCGTGCCAAATTTATCAAAATCCGACCTCAGTTGGTCACCCAAATTCAAAAAATCCACTCTCCAATTCTCAAGCTCTAATCTCCAAATCCATAACCTAACATAGCAACAGGTCCTATAACATCATAAAAACTTAGTCGAACCTACGAATCATTCAAAACAACATCAAAACACCAAATTTTACCCGGATTCAAGCCTAAAGAACTTCTGAACTTTCGAATTCCACAAACAATGCCAAAACCTACCAAACCACGTCCGAATGACCTCAAATTTTTCAGGCAAATCAGAAATGACACCACGAACATACTCCAACTTCCGAAAATCCTATCCGACCCCGATACCAAAATTTCCACTGGCGGCCAAAATTGTCAAAATTTTAACTTTCGCCAATTCAAGCCTAATTCTCTTACGGACCTCCAAATCACATTCCGGACGCGCTCCTAAGTCCAAAATCACCTAACGGAGCTAACACAACCATCAAAATTTAAATCTGAGGTCGTTTACACATAAGTCAACATCCGGTCAACTTTTCCAACTTAAGCTTTCAATTAAGAGACTTTGTGTCTCAATTCACTCGGAGACCACTCCGGACCCGAACCAATTAACCTGGTATATCATAATATAGTTGTAGAACACAAAAGAAGAAGAAATGAGGGAACGGGGCAACAACTCTCACAACGACTAGCTAGGTCGTTACACTTTATGAGCTTCAATCTTACAAGTTCCTTATTTGAATGCCTGCATTAAAGAAGTCTTATTGCATCCAGCCATCCACCTACTGCATTTGTACCCCACTATGCAAGTGACTTTTTTGATAATTTTTTCCAATTTCGTCACTAAAAATGATTAATTGTTTAGCTACAAATTTGTCTGTTGCTAGTTCCTAGTTTTTAGTAGTATATTTTTGCTTTGCTTGTAAGCACGTAATTTTTGACCCGCATATTAGAATTATCTTTAATAGTCTTAGTATTTTTAAAATGTTTATTTGAGTTTATTTCTATAGGATTCCACTTTATTATTAATTTTAATTCTAGCTTTAAAGCACAAAATTGAAAAATAAAAAAAATTGTTTGTATAGTTTGCCTTAATTAATTGAAATTAATTTTATATTTAATAGGGTATATTAAAATTATTAAGTTTATTAATTGATGGACTTTAGGAGTTAAAATCCCAAATTTTGAGCACAAACTTGGCCACTAAAGGTTCATGCTTTCCAACCCATTAGCCTACTCTCCACTTAAATGCAAGATTTAATCTTAACCATCTATTCCATCCAATCTAATGGCCCTTGTAAATTCTTGCACTCTTATTTAAACCCAATTATAACCAAACCCTAACGTACCTTTTAATTTTAGAGCTTCACCCACTTGACTACAAGAAGAAGAACGGCAGCTCCTAAGAATTGCTAAAAAATCTGCCGCACCCAATTCCAAAAACACCGTCCCAGCCATACCCCTTTCTTGGACATTTTTCGAAATTTTCGTAGAGAAGAAAACCTAGTGTGTGTGAATTGTTTTATGAAGAAACCAGAAAATTTCGATGAGCTTCAATGAGCTTATTGTCCTTGAAGTTACTTGTTGCAATTCCCACTCGACATCATGCGGCATCGAGTTTAGAAACTTCCAGCTTCTGTTTCGATCCCTTTCGTTTCCGCATAAGTGAAGAATTAAGAGTTCGATGAGTTTTCCGGCGAGGCATTGTGTTTGAGATCTTGTTCGCGGTCCTGTTCATTTCTGAGTTCAAAGCAGTAAAACAATCAATTTTTATCAATATAAAGGTCCATTCAATTCTATTTTTCTCAGTATTTATTTACATTTTAAATATACACTTGGTTTGATATATTAGTGTTTCTATTTGCTCGTGACGGGTTCTATTTGCTCTATGGAAAATACTTGGTCTCTTTTGCATTAATTGTGTACTGATTGCGTATTATCCGGGTTATATATTGATTTTAAAGATTAATTTGTTTGAACCATGTAAGTTTGGTGTCACGACTCAAACCACACACTGGTCATGATGGCGCCTCTCGTGAAGACGAGGCCAGCCAACTAACCCAACTTGTCTTTGAAAAAATAATTTAAACATGAAGAAACAGCTAAAATATGACTTAAAATATTAATTAGAGGAATTATAACCCCACACAGCCCTAATCGGGTGTCACAAGTCACGAGCATCTATTAGAATGTAAGTACAACCTCAAGGTCTAAAATACACTAATCAAGAATAATGAACAAAGGGAGAAGAACGATGTTGCGAACGCTGGCAGTCACCTCGTTAAACTCCTATTTCTCTGACTCTGATCAGCCAAACCCGCTACCGGGTGAATAAATACCATCTGCACACGGGGTGCAGGGAGTAAAGTGAGTACTCCAACTCAATGACTAATAAAGGTAAATAACAACTGAGCGTTAAGAAATCACGTATGTCACATCATCATGCTATATAGAAGTAATGTAAAAACCTTTTGAGAAAAAAATATTGAAGCTGTGAAATCTTTAGAAATATCTTAGCTCAGTTTAAAACCTCTTTTGGAAATGACTTTTTCAACAGTGTGCAAACGAATGCAATTCAAATAGAGCAGATAAGCACAGAAGACCGCCCCTCGGGCACCACACTCAATTAACAGATAATGTCAGGCAATCCGGTAGATATCTCATGAAGTAGCACAACAACAGGTAAGGCAAGCAAATAAAATAAAGTAAACACACAGAACAATACTAGTACCCCTGCGGCGTGCAGCCCGATCCGTTTATTGTCGACGGCGCTCACTGGGGGTGTGCAGACTCCGGGAGGGGCCCCTTACAGCCCAAGCGCAATATCAAGCCATCTCATGGCATCAGTCTAGGCCCTCAGCCTTATATCAGTATCAGTATAACACTGCTGCGGCGCGCAGCCCGATCCAAAAGTATCCTCACAATATAGGCCCTCGGCCTTACTCAGTCAAAATCACATAAGCCACTAGGGCAACAGTAAAACATGATGCTCAGCCCAAATATTGTTAGAAATATCATTTCAAGTGTTAACGTAAAATAAACTTGGCTGAGTCTTAAAACAGTGGAAAATACGTGACTGAGTTCAAGTATATAATTAAAACAGTGAGGAATTATCAACAATAATTCCCGAAGGGTTCAAATAGCTGGCACGAAGCCCAAATATGGCAATCAACCCAAATTATGATGATAACAAGTAAATTTCAGTCAAATACGCAGTAATTTCATCAATCGGGACGGACTAAGTCACAATCCCCAACGGTGCTCTACCCCACGCTCGCTATCCAGCGTGCAAGTCACCTCAAAATAGCACTACGATGTGCAACAACGGGGTTTCAAACCCTCAAAATATCATTTACAATCATTACTCACCTCGAACCGGCGAAATCTCAAGCTCGCGATGCCTTTGCCCCTCAAATCGGCCTTCACGCGCGTCGAATCTATCCAAGACCAGAACGAATACGTCACAATATGCCAATGGAACAATACCCAATCGAAAACAATCGAAAAATATTAAAAATCTCGAAATTGGCAAAACCCGAGCCCCGGGCCCACTTCTCGAAACCCGGAAATTTTCACATCAATAGGTTCCTCACTCACGAGTTCATACATACCAAAAGTACTCAAATGCGACCTCAAATGGTCCCTCAAATACCCAAATCAAATTTCAAAATCTCAAGCCCTAGTTCTTTAATTTTAGGCTTAATTTCCATGAATTTCTAGGTGGATTTCACAATATAATCGAGTTTTGAGTTCGAAAATCTTACCTCCAGGTGTTATCTCTTGAATCCCTCTTCAATTCCCCTCAAGAAGCTCCAAAATCGCCCAAAAATGGTGAAAGTTAGCTCAAAAATCGCGGACAAGAGCTATTAAAACATTCTGCCCAGGCTTTAAAAGCCTTCTTCGCGAACGCAGTCCATTTCTTGCGTAACGCGATGCCCAACTTACCTTCACCAGATTTCCTTTCTATGTGATCGCGATACAGGGCTCGCGAACGCGATGCTTTTCCTATACGCCCCTACGCGAACGCGACAGTATACTCGCGAACGCGTAGCACAAATTTTACTTTGAATCCACCGGCTAAAATCCCCTATGCGAACGCGAATAAACTCCTGTGAACGCGATGCACTGGGATCACACCCCTAAGCGAACGCGACGCCTACCCCACGAACGCGTAGGCAAAATTAACACCCTCCTCCGCTTACTATTCGCGAACGAGAGGACACTTATGCGAACGCGAAGTGATAAATTGCTGCAACTGCTGAGATGAATTTTTCTGCAACTTTCCAGCATATAATATGGTCCGATTGACCATCCGAAACTCACCCGAGGCCCCCGGGACCTCAACCAAAAGCACCAACGCATCCTAAAACCTCATTCAAACTTGTTCCAATCATCAAAACACCTCAACCAACCCCAAAACCACCAATTTACATCGAATTCAAGCCTAAGTTCTTCTAAAACTTCCGAAACACGCATTTGATCAAAAACCCAATCAAATCACCTCCGAATGACCTGAAATTTTACACACACATCCCAAATCACATAACGAAGCTACAACAACTCTCGGAATTCCATTCCAACCCTCGGATCAAAATCTCACCTATCACCTGAAAATCGCCAAAATACTAACTTCGCCAATTCAAGCCTAATTCTACACCGGACATCCAAAACCAATTCCGATCACGCTCCTAAGTCACAAATCACCTAACGAAGCTAACCAAATCATAAAAACTCCGATCCGAGCTCATATAAAAATAAGTCAACTCTTGGTCAAACCTTTCAAATTCAAAGCTTTCAACTGAAACTGTTCTTTCAAATTCATTCCAAATTTTCCTGAAAACCAAAACCAACGATCTACATTGGTCATAATACATAACACGGGGCAAGTCATGCCCGAGAACTGGCGATCAAAGTGCAAAAGCTCAAAAGGACCGGTCGGGTCGTTACATCCTCCCCCACTTAAACACGCGTTCATCCTCGAACGTACCCAGAGTTGTCCTAGAAGCCAACCAATAGCTGAATAACCTTACCAAGCGCAAACCCGGGGGTGATCCCATGTCACCCTATCTCGTATAGGTCCGATACACATTTTAACTACAATTACACAATCCAGTCCAGCCTATAAATCATAGAACCACATTTTACTTTCCGAAATCATACACAAGATCAGAACCTCACATCTTTATTCAGAATAAGCCCGAACCAGCTGTAATAACCCATACCTGCAACCTCGGCTGCAATCATATGATATACCACATAACTCAAACACTTGAAACGATAACTTCTATTCACAGCAGCTGCACATAACACTCGAATACCGGTAGAAAGCCTCTTATAGCCTAAGGTCTTATTCCAAACTTCTATATATTGCTAATGATAAATAAAACATGCAATAAATCGTAACCATCTCTCAGGTCAACCATTCATGAAGTCGCTTCCCTTTTGGCTAATACCACAGCAGATTTCCCAGCCGAACCTCGATATTATCCTTCCAACAAGCTGAAATCAAATCCGTTCGTATTCATTAATGACCCCAACGATCACCTCGAATCCAACACACCTCTCTGGTGACATGACACATCAATACAGGCCTAAGCCACAACTTACATAATT
>NW_017671000.1:243462-357730 GCF_001879085.1 Nicotiana attenuata
TAGATACATCTCGCAGTACTAACATACTCATCACGTAGCTAACCAGCCGTCACTCCCACTAATAGGGACAATACCGAACATATAAGTTCTAAACACTTGCTCACACAATCAGCACTTCGGTGCTCAAGCCATAGGTAAAGACTCGGCCTCAAGTCCTCCAGACTGGCCCAACATCAAGCTCACAAAGATCATATCTCGCCCCTTGATCGGGGAATCACAAGCCATCAAGGCACAACGGATACTGAGCGCTCATGCGCACATACGAACGCGTGGAAGGAATTTCAAGAGTTTCTTTTCAAGCTGAATCAAGGATGCACGATAAGAATTCAAGAATGTGAAGTTTTCCTAAAGGTTTTGCAGCCTCTCGAGGATAAATACAGACGTCTTCGTACCGATCTGCGGGACTCTACTAAACCTGCTCATGACTCGTGAGACCTATGTAACCTAGGCTCTGATACCAACTTGTCACGACCCAAACCCCGCACTGGTCGTGATGGCGCCTCTCGTGAAGACGAGGCCAGCCAACTAACCCAACTTGTCTTTGCAAAAATAATTTAAACATGAACAAACAGCTAAAATATGACTTAAAATATTAATTAGAGGAATTACAACCCCACACAACCCTAATCGGGTTGTCATAAGTCACGAGCACCTATTAGAATGTAAGCACAACCTCAAGGTTTAAAATACACTAATCAAGAATAATGAACAAAGGGAGAAGAACGATGCTGCGAACGCTGGCAGTCACCTCGTTAAACTCCAATATCTCTGACTCTGATCAGCCAAACCCGCTACCAGGTGAATAAATACCTGCATCTGCACACAGGGTGCAGGGAGTAAAGTGAGTACTCCAACTCAGTGAGTAATAGGGTAAATAACAACTGAGCGGTGAGAAATCACGTATGTCACATCATTATTCTACATAGAAGTAATGTAAAACCTTTTGAGAAAAAAATAGTGAAGCTGTGAAATCTTTAGAAATATCTTAGCTCAGTTTAAAACCTCTTTTGGAAATGACTTTTTCAACAGTATGCAACGAATGCAATTCAAATAGTGCAGATAAGCACAGAAGACCGCCCCTCGGGCACCACACTCAATTAACAGATAATGTCAGGCAATCCGGTAGATATCTCATGAAGTAGCACAACAATAGGTAAGGCAAGCAAATAAAATAAAGTAAACACACAGAACAGTACTAGTACCGCTGCGGCATGCAGCCCGATCCATATACCGCTGCGGCGTGCAGCCCGATCCATTTATCGTCGACGGCGCTCACTGGGGGTGTGCAGACTCCGGAAGGTGCCCCTTACGGTCCAAGCGCAATATCAAGCCATCTCGTGGCATCAAGTCTAGGCCCTCAGCCTCATATCAGTATCAGTGTAACACTGCTGCGGCGCGCAGCCCGATCCAAAAGTATCCTCACAATATAGGCCCTCGGCCTTACTCAATCAAAATCACATAAGCTACTAGGGCAACAGTAAAACATGATGCTCAGCCCAAATATTGTTAGAAATATCATTTCAAGTGTTAACGTAAAATAAACTTGGTTGAGTCTTAAAACAGTGGAAAATACGTGACTGAGTTCAAGTATATAATTAAAACAGTGAGGAATTATCAACAACAATCCCCGAAGGCTTCAAATAGCTGGCATGAAGCCCAAATAAGGCAATCAGCCCAAATTATGATGATAACAAGTAAATTTCAGTCAAATACGCAGTAATTTCTTCAATCGGGACGGACTAAGTCACAATCCCCAACGGTGCTCTACCCCACGCTCGCTATCCAGCGTGCAAGTTACCTCAAAATAGCACTACGATGTGCAAATATATGGTTTCAAACCCTCAAAATATCATTTACAATCATTACTCACCTCGAACTGGCAAAATCTCTAGCTCGCGATGCCTTTGCCCCTCAAATCGGCCTCCACGCTCGTCGAATCTATCCAAGGCTAGAAAAAATACGCCACAATATGGCAATGGAACAATACCCAAACGAAAACAATCGAAAAATATTAAAAATCTCGAAATTGGCAAAACCCGAGCCTCGGACCCACTTCTCGAAACTCGGAAATTTTCACATCAATAGGTTCCTCATCTCCTCACGAGTTCATACATACCAAAAGTACTCAAATGCGACCTCAAATGGTCCCTCAAATACCCAAATCAAATTTCAAAATCTCAAGCCCTAGTTCTTCAATTTTAGGCTTAATTTCCATCAATTTCTAGGTGGATTTCACAATATAATCGAGTTTTGAGTTCGAAAATCTTACCTCCAGGTGTTATCTCTTGAATCCCTCTTCAATTCCCCTCAAGAAGCTCCAAAATCGCCCCAAAATGGTGAAGGTTAGCTCAAAAATCGCGGACAAGAGCTATTAAAACATTCTGCCCAGGCTTTAAAAGCCTTCTTCGCGAACGCGGTCCATTTCTCGCGAACGCGATGCCCAACTTACCTTGACCAGATTTTCCCTTCTACGCGATCGCGATACAGGGCTCGCGAACGTGATGGTTTGCCTATACGACCCTACGCGAACGCGACTGTATACTTGCGATTGCGTAGCACAAATTTTACTTTGAATCCACCGGCTCAAATCCCCTATGCGAACGCGAATAAACTCCTGCGAACGCGATGCATGGGATCACACCCCTACGCGAACGCGACGCCTACCCCGCGAACGTGTAGGCAAAATTCACACCCTCCTCCGCTTACTATTCCCGAACGCGAGGACACTTATGCGAACGCGAAGTGATAAATTGCTGCAACTGCTGAGATGAATTTTTCGGCAACTTTCCAGCATAGAATATGGTCCGATTGACCATCCGAAACTCACTCGAGGCCCCCGGGACCTCAACCAAAAGCACCAATGCATCCTAAAACCTCATTCAAACTTGTTTCATCATCAAAACACCTCAACCAACACGAAAAACACCAATTTACATCGAATTCAAGCCTAAGTTCTTCTAAAACTTCCGAAACACGCATTTGATCAAAAACCCAACCAAATCACCTCCGAATGACCTGAAATTTTACACACACATCCCAAATCACATAACGAAGCGACAACAACTCTCGAAATTCCATTCCAACCCTCGGATCAAAATCTCACCTATCAACCGGAAATCGCCAAAATACTAACTTCGCCAATTCAAGCCTAATTCTACACCGGACTTCCAATACCAATTTCGGTCACGCTCCTAAGTCACAAATCACCTAACGAAGCTAACCAAATCATAAAAACTCCGCCGAGCTCATATACAAATAAGTCAACTCTTGGTCAAACCTTTCAAATTCAAAGCTTTCAACTGAAACTGTTCTTTCAAATTCATTTCAAATTTTCCTAAAAACCAAACCAACGATCTACATTGGTCATAATACATAACTCGGGGCAAGTCATGCCCGAGAACTGGCGATCAAAGTGCAAAAGCTCAAAACGACCGGTCGGGTCATTACATCCTCCCCCACTTAAACACACGTTCGTCCTCGAACGTACCCAGAGTTGTCCTACAAGCCAACCAATAGCTGAATAACCTTACCTAGCGCAAACCCGGGGGTGATCCCACGTCACCCTATCTCGTATAGGTCCGATACACATTTTAACTACAATTACACAATCCAGTCCAGCCTATAAATCATAGATCCACATTTTACTTTCCGAAATCGTACACAAGATCAGAACCTCACATCTTTATCCAGAATAAGCCCGAACCAGCTGTAATAACCCATACCTGCAACCTCGGCTGCAATCATATGATATACCACATAACTCAAACACTTGAAACAATAACTTCTATTCACAGCAGCTGCACATAACACTCGAATACCGGTAGAAAGCCTCTTATAGCCTAAGGTCTTATTCCACACTTCTATATATTGCTAATGATAAATGAAACATGCAATAAATCGTAACCATCTCTTAGGTCAACCATTCATGAAGTCGCTTCCCTTTTGGCTAATGCCACAGCAGATTTCCCAGCCGAACCTCGATATTATCCTTCCAACAAGCTGAAATCAAATCCATTGGTATTCATTAATGACCCCAACGATCACCTCGAATCCAACACACCTCTCTGGTGACATGACACATCAATACAGGCCTAAGCCACAACTTACATAATTTGCGCACTAATAGGAAACGGTCCGAATATCCTCAAATCATGAAAATGACCCCAAACGAAAGAGCTGTATCTCAAGCTTATCAGTACCATCACAACACAAAGCCGAGACCCCGTCTCACATCATAGAAATAGAACACATGAGTCTACCCCGAAAGGTCATATTTCCACGTAGCCTCGCTACAAAGCGCGATCCTATCCAACACTGTTACACATGAAACACCTCAAGTAACTATGCTAAAAAATGGACATCCACACACAATTTGATGTCTGGAACCAAATCAAATCCTTACACCGACGGTGTAACAAATAACATATGCCGCGCAACCCGATAGGACACAACTGATACGCCGTTCACTAAGCATCGCTCAATTACTCTTCCCGCTCGAATTTCACTAAGAGACCCCAATTGAACTGCACCATGTGTGCCTATAACCAACAAATCATAGCATCTCGCAACACAGAAAGGTAACTCATAGATCTCCCCAGATCACTGATAAGCTCAACAACGGTCGAATCAATACCTCCCTCAACAATGCCATTCGGAGCCAACCAAGCCGACTCAAGATAGAACACTCACTCACAAGACCCCAAATAAGAAAGGCAATCCTTCCCAGCCGTCCGCTCGGTCTTCAAAATATAAAAATCCCCAATAGGACATAATCCAGCGAACATCGCCACTCAATCCGTGGCATTGCCCGACATAGCCATCTGCGCCATCTTATCGCAATAGTCCAGAATAACACAACACGGAAACAACCAGTCTACACCCCAGTATCATATCCAAAACCTAACATACCAAGCAAAGAAAGATCCACTCAGGCCTCCAAATCTCGGTAGTCACTAAACAGTGTTGATACACACGATCTACAATCACAACATAGCCTGAATATGAGAACTTCCGTCTCCACGTCCATACGGCACATGAATCACCATATCCTATCCAATTTCGCCGTCCGAATATATACCACACCTCCAATACCCAATCATTCCACGTTAGATACTCTCAAATTTCCCTGTGCCCCCAAACAAACCTGAATGTCACCAGTCGTTCCAAAAGAAGGTGCCGCAATACTACCGAAGTGCTATCAACTTAATCACATCACCCTTTTTCTGAAACCTATACTCTCGTCAAATCACTTCCAAATAACAATACCATTTCCTTAATCATCTGAGGCTACCCGTTGCCTAAGAGTGTTATGAACTTCCTTTCGGAACTGAACTGAAACCTATACACGCAAATCTCGATCCTCCACAACAGACCTCATATACCATACAATCCAAGGATGACAGGAAAACTTTTATCTCCCTTCCGAGCCACAGACATCTACGCACTCAACTAGTCAAGAACTTCCATTAATCCCATCTTAGAAGAAAAATCATTACATATCCCAAGCCTCTCATATTCATAGAAAATGAACCTCTCCAACCATGGTAGAAATCAACAAGAACTCTCCCAATTCCGTTTGTACAAATTAAACTGCCAGGACTGAATCCTTCTAACTAGACCCAGCTAAGCAAGCCATCAAAGCCCATAAGCATTGCTGCAAAATACCTGTAAGAACCCATTACCTCGAACACATATAAAGAATTGATCATATCCTTACCATACCAATTCGGTCTACTCTCAAACCATTCCATTTATCTAAATTTCCTTCTGATTCATTTTCAACTTGATGCTCCCTCTTGCTGTAGTACCACAATCTCTCAATCCCAGGCTCACTATACGAGACCCAAGCACAAGACCACACTGTCTAGGACCCATAAGCTACTGAATACTCTCTCAAGTATTACCAGAAACATCAGGCTCCTGAATACTTTAATCTGAAGAACCTCTTGCGAATCCGAATCTGTTACCTTTACTTTCCTGATACTGATACATAGAACCCCATAATTAACATAGAAATACCACAAATCTGAACCTCTTCCAATGAAAACACAGTGTCTAACCACACATGCAACTTTAAAATACCCGATTGTTTCCTGTAGGATCTTGAACATATTAGAGACATCCTCGCAAGTCATTGACTATTATTCAAGCTGCAACTTACTGACCTAACGAACAGAACCACCCATGCCTCATTGGCACTCCGAAACCGCAAAAATGAAATCCTTATCCCAATACAACCAAGCAACTTCCTGCTCTATGCGCCGAGCATCCTTTACCAATATCACTCTAGACATTCCGTGATTCTCATACTTTATGAAGCATAATATAACCTTTGTCAAACTTTTCCTTTACTCTAGCCATAATATATACTCATAAGGATCACACCACTTCAGAACACTCCGCAGGAGATAACCCACCTGCTTCGCCTCAACATTACATTTCCGTATACCTTCCACCGTCATACACATTACACAGCCACTTAGTTTTCCTGAGTATGAACTCGTACCGCAATATAAAATTTACTTCACTCCCAACTAGGAGACACGAAAAGATTCTTCACGCGCCCAAACTCGGAGCTACACATTCAATCACAGTGGAAATCATATACTTAATAGTTCATCTATCATCCCGCAGACCTTCCTCGTCACTTCCAATTTACATAGATACATCTTGCAGTACTAACATACTCATCACGTAGCAAACCAGCCGTCACTCCCACTAATAGGGACAGTACCGAACATATAAGTTCTAAAAACTTCGGCGCTCAAGCCATAGGCAAAGACTCGGCCTCAAGTCCTCCAGATTGGCCCAACATCAAGCTCACAGAGATCATATCTCGCCCCTTGATCGGGAATCACAAGCCATCAAGGCACATCGGATACTGAGCGCTCATGCGCGCATACGAACGCGTGGAAGGAATTTCAAGAGTTTCTTCTCAAGCTAAATCAAGGACACACGATAAGAATTCAAGAATGTGAAGTTTTCCTAAAGGTTTTGCAACCTCTCGAGGATAAATACAGACGTGAACCTGCTCATGACTCGTGAGACGTATGTAACCTAGGCTCTGATACCAACTTGTCACGACCCAAACTCCGCACTGGTCGTGATGGCGCCTCTCGTGAAGACGAGGCCAGCTAACTAACCCAACTCGTCTTTTCAAAAATAATTTGAACATGATTAAACAGCTAAAATATGACTTAAAATATTAATTAGAGGAATTACAACCCCACACAGCCCTAATCGGGGTGTCACAAGTCACGAGCATCTATTAGAATGTAAGTACAACCTCATGGTCTAAAATACACTAATCAAGAATAGTGAACAAAGAGAGAAGAACGATGCTGCGAACGCTGGCAGTCACCTCGTTAAACTCCTATATCTCTGACTTTGATCAGCCAAACCCGCTACCGGGTGAATAAATACCTGCATCTGCACAGGGGGTGCAGGGAGTAAAGTGAGTACTCCAACTCAGTGAGTAATAAAGGTAAATAACAACTGAGCGGTAAGAAGTCACGTATGTCATATCATCATGCTATATAGAAGTAATTTAAAACCTTTTGAGAAAAAAATAGTGAAGCTGTGAAATCTTTAGAAATATCTTAGCTCAGTTTAAAACCTCTTTTGGAAATGACTTTTTCAACAGTATGCAAACGAATCCAATTCAAATAGTGTAGATAAGCACAGAAGTCCGCCCCTCGGGCACCACACTCAATTAACAGATAATGTCAGGCAATCCGGTAGATATCTCATGAAGTAGCACAACAACAGGTAAGGCAAGCAACTAAAATAAAGTAAACACACAGAATAGTACTAGTACCGCAATGGCGTGCAGCCGATCCACATACCGCTGCGGCGTGCAACCCGATCCGTTTATCGTCGACGGCGCTCAATGGAGGTGAGCAGACTCCGGGAGGGGCCTCATACGGCCAAGCGCAATATCAAGCCATCTCGTGGCATCATTTCTAGGCCCTCAGCCTCATATCATTATCAGTATAACACTACTGCGGCGCGCAGCCCGATCCAAAAGTATCCTCACAATATAGTCCCTCGGCCTTACTAAGTCAAAATCACATAAGCCACTAGGGCAACAGTAAAACATGATGCTCAGCCCAAATATTGTTAGAAATATCATTTCAAGTGTTAACGTAAAATAAACTTGGCTGAGTCTTAAAACAGTGTAAAATACGTGACTGAGTTCAAGTATATAATTTAAACAGTGAGGAATTATCAACAATAATCTCCGAAGGGTTCAAATAGCTGGCACGAAGCCCAAATATGGCAATCAGCCCAAACTATGATGGTAACAAGTAAATTTCCGTCAAATACGCAGTAATTTCATCAATCAGGATGGACTAAGTCACAATCCCCAACGGTGCTCTACCCCACGTTCGCTATCCGGCGTGCAAGTCACCTCAAAATAGCACTACGATGTGCAAATACGGGGTTTCAAACCCTCAAAATATCATTTACAATCATTACTCACCTCGAACCGGCGAAATCTCTAGCTCGCGACGCCTTTGCCCCTCAAATCGGCCTCCATGCGCGTCGAGTCTATCCAAGACCAGAACGAATACGTCCCAATATGCCAATGGAACAATACCCAATCGAAAACAATCGAAACATATTAAAAATCTCGAAATTGGCAAAAACCGAGCCCCGCACCCATTTCTCGAAACTCAGAAATCTCGAAATGGTGAAAGTTAGCTCAAAAATCGCGGACAAGAGCTATTAAAACATTCTGCCCACGCTTTAAAAGCCTTCTTCGCGAACGCGGTCCATTTATCGCGAACGCGATGCCCAACTTACCTTGACCAGATTTTCCCTTCTACGCGATCGCGATACAGGGCTCGCGAACGCGATGCTTTGCCTATACGACCCTACGCGAACGCGACAGTACACCCGCGAACGCGTAGCACAAATTTTACTTTGAATCCACCGGCTCAAATCCCCTATGCGAACACGAATAAACTCCTGCGAACGCGATGCACTGGGATCAGACCCGTACGCGAATGTGACGCCTACCCCGCGAACGCGTAGGCAAAATTCACACCCTCCTCCGCTTACTCTTCGCGAACGCGAGGACACTTATGTGAACGCGAAGTGATAAATTGCTGCAACTGCTCAGATGAATTTTTCTGCAACTTTCAAACATAGAATATGGTCCGATTGACCATCCGAAACTCACCCGAGGCCCCCGGAACCTCAACCAAAAGCACCAACGCATCCTAAAACCTCATTCAACACCAAAACCACCAATTTACATCGAATTCAAGCCTAAGTTCTTCTAAAACTTTCGAAACACGCATTAGATCAAAAACCCAACCAAATCACCTCCGAATGACCTAAAATTTTACAAACACATCCCAAATCACATAGCGAAGCTACAAAAACTCTCGGAATTCCATTCCGATCGTCGGATCAAAATCTCACCGATCAATCGGAAATCGCCAAAATACTAACTTTGCCGATTCAAGCCTAATTCTACACCGGACTTCCAAAACCAATTCCGATCACGCTCCTAAGTCACAAATCACCTAACGAAGCTAACCAAATTATTAAAACTTCGATCCGAGCTCATATACAAATAAGTCAACTCTTGGTCAAACCTTTCAAATTCAAAGCTTTCAACTGAAACTCTTCTTTCAAATTCATTCCAAATTTTCCTGAAAACCAAAACCAACGATCTACATTGGTCATAATACATAAGGTATTGGAGCGCGGAATGGTATCGTTTGCCTATTGCATGCTATTACCCATCCCAAGCTATCAGTCCGGGGCATTAGGACTTCTAATCCTAAAAGGGGAAGAAAGGGATAAGAGCCTTTATGGAGTTTAAAGGACAAAAATTCTAATCGACATTCAAAAACAAGTAACAAGTAGGGGGAATGAACAGACAAAAAGGTAAGGCTCACATAAACCCCGTAAATCAGATAACATCTAGTTTAGCATTCCTTTACACATACTGGTTATGGTCTTTAAAATTAAAAATTAAGCAGCGAGCGGACTGGTTCGATACATATGTTTAGACAGGAAGCCCACATTAGGCAACTTGGATCCAATTGTCAGACCTTAAGGTATTTTAAGCGAGTGATTTAGAAAGTACTGGTTCTAGAAAAGTAGTCTAATGCCGGAAAGTACAGACTGCAGTCAGTTTAGAAATAAGTTTTAAGAGAATCATGAGTATAAACCATAAAAGGAGTTCCAGAGTCAGAATTACTTAAGGAAAGAGTAAACTGCAGAACTGTTTTAAAGACAATTTCAGGAAGACCAAAACTTAGTTGGAAAATATTTAAGTCGAATTTTAGAAAGAAACCATTTTGGAAGAGGTGCTGATTTCAAAAACTCAAATGTATACTGATTCAAAAGAGTTTTCATCAAAAGATTGAGGCTGAAAACATTAAGACATTAGAGACCAGTTAACAGATTGTTATTGCTTAAGAAGAATCAGACGAACTTGATGCGGAATCCTATGATATCTATATCTGATTAAAAAAGATCTGTTAAGAACTGGTAATAAGAGGTAATTATTTACTTACCCTACGGTTTGCCTAATGCATATGCTTATAGGCATGATTTCTATATGCACTGATTACATGAACGTTAAGGTCCTATAGGCAGGATTTCTAGATTACTTATATAATAATTAAACGTTAAACCCTATAGGCATGGTATCTAGGTGACTTGAATCAGAAACATCGAACCATCTTATGTGCAGTATTTCTAGGAGAAAAATTAAAGTCCTAAAGTCATGATATCTACCCTTTATTGATGCAAGAAAGTAACCCCTCCCACGCCCTTTTACTAGATTCCCCGAGTTTTATACAAGTTATTACAACCCAATGACTCAACTGAAATAATAGAAATACATCAAAAACTAACAGCTAGATCCAAGCAGCCTAATTCAATCTTAATGTCCAATAATATGTATTTAACCAACTCCGGGGTCCAGATCTCCAAAGCCTTCTCATTACACAGGGTGTTTCAAAGTTTCGAGGAACCTCAGGGATTCCAGGCATTGCTTACACCCAGGATGCCATTATGAACAGGATGGTGCAGTGTGGAATAGCCAGCCCTCGGGCATCCAAGTTCAGAGGGAGCTCAGGGGTCCCAAAGCATGGCTTGCAAGAGAGGGGCAGAAATTATAGCTAGGAGTAAGTGCAAAGTGAAAGGAAATTAAGAGGGCCGTGACAAGTGGTGGTCATACCTAGCCTTAAGGCAGGCTGGCACACCCCTGACCACTTGCTAGATGAACAAGTTAGGAGCAGACCTTTTGATGGTCAGACAAAGGTCTGGATAGTGATTAGGACACTATCAGACCTAAGTCAAGGCTCAAGCACATAATGGGGAGAATGGGAAGTGGGAATTGATTGAGTTAAGGAGTTCAGTGAACCCGGTTCAGGATCATAGACAGCAATATTGGGGTGCTGCTATGCCCTGAACAATAAACTCACATACAAAATGGTAAAAGGGTAAAGGAGATTCACAGAGTATGAAATTCATGACAAACAATTGATTACACACATAACTTAAATACAGAAATATAAAGGAGAGGGAAACAAATATCAACTAAAGGAAATAGGCGGAATTAAACACATTGTTGTTGAGGCATGTAAACTAACTGAGACATACCGGTAGAGAAACAAAAGAAGTGCAGAAGAAAGTAAAGTAAACACAGTCCACAGCAGCATAAGTTTCAAAAGAGAGAGTTTTAAGTGAAATTGAATTGTGAACTCAGATGGTGTTCTGTGTTCGTATGTGTAGGAAAGTCTGTGAAAAGCCTCTGTAAAACCCCTCTTTAGTGCAAAAGGGCAGGCCCTTTTATAGTGCAAAAGATGAGTAAGAAAAAGGTAAGAGAATAGTTTTGAAATCAATCACAAGCTGTTTCCCTTTGGTTAAGGGATTTGATTCAAACAGGCAAAATAAATAAGGAAAGGATTCGTTTTAAAAATATTTTCTAAAGTAGTGTAATAGGGACAAATACACAGCAGTTTATTTAAGGAAATAGTCTAGTAGCACACGGTTTGGGCAGAACAAGGAAAGACAATCAATCAACAGCCAGTAAAATCAGGGTTCGAATCTTAGTGTGAATGAATCCAACCAGAAAAGGTGAGAAGGGGTTTAATTTAAAGAAAATCAACAGTACAAAACCTTTTAAAAAGGAACTCGGAATCAATCACAAGCTGGCCAAAGGCCTTTTGAAAGAAGAGAATTTGTCATATAAAAAGCATACAGACATGTGAGACAAGAGAGAGTTGTCGTAAAACTAGCAAGAAATCAGAGTGACCAAGAAGGTTAGGTTCGTAGACTCAGAATGAGCCTGAAAGAGAGTCAAGGGTTCTGAATGGAACCCTAGACCAAACACAAACTCAAGCCTGCCAAAAACCCCAAATACTAGGGTTTCTGACTCGAATCAGATGCATAGACGAGAAAACAACAAATAGAACAGGCTCACTAGTCTCTTTCAGAGACTTGTGAGAAAATAAACAGAGAGAGCAGCAAGTTTGAAACACAGGGAATATATTTAGGCAAAACATGGCACTCAAACAAGTTCAGGAGAGAAAAAGCGATACAGGTTTAGGAAAAACAGTAGACGGAACCTGCTTAGAGTTCAAACAAAAGTCCAGTAAAGGCAAACAAAGATTAGAAGCTTAGTAAAATACAGTAAAGAAACATACGAGATAGACATGTAAAGCATGATTATAGAGCCCGGTAGAAGAAAGAACAGAACACAAAAAATAGAAGAACATGCATAATATGGCAAAACATAAGAACATAGGAGCAGACATGCGAGGAAAGAACACAAGAACATGGCATAGACAGATTCACACAAAGAAAAGAAGAAGAAGAAAAGTCAGAAGTCGTTTTAAGATTTTCCGAAAACCCTAAATTGAAACANTAAACACATTGTTGTTGAGGCATGTAAACTAACTGAGACATACCGGTAGAGAAACAAAAGAAGTGCAGAAGAAAGTAAAGTAAACACAGTCCACAGCAGCATAAGTTTCAAAAGAGAGAGTTTTAAGTGAAATTGAATTGTGAACTCAGATGGTGTTCTGTGTTCGTATGTGTAGGAAAGTCTGTGAAAAGCCTCTGTAAAACCCCTCTTTAGTGCAAAAGGGCAGGCCCTATTATAGTGCAGAAGATGAGTAAGAAAAAGGTAAGAGAATAGTTTTGAAATCAATCACAAGCTGTTTCCCTTTGGTTAAGGGATTTGATTCAAACGGGCAAAATAAATAAGGAAAGGATTCGTTTTAAAAATCTTTTCTAAAGCAGTGTAATTGGGACAAATACACAGCAGTTTATTTAAGGAAATAGTCTAGTAGCACACGGTTTGGGCAGAACAAGGAAAGACAATCAATCAACAGCCAGTAAAATCAGGGTTCGAATCTTAGTGTGAATGTAAATGGCCACGGTGAGCTAGTTGCAGTAAGCTTGTTTGGAGGCACCTTTATCACGTCTGCATGTATCTAACAGCGATGGCATTTGCGAACATATTGGATACAGTCTGTTTCCATAGTCATCCAAAAATACCTTGCTCGGAGTATCTTCTTTGCTAAGACAAAACCATTCATGTGTGGTCCGCATGTCCCTGCGTGCACTTCATCTAATAGTCTGGATGCTTCCTTTCCTTCGACACACCTTAGCAAACCTAAATCGGGAGTCCTCCTGTACAGGATTCCTCCATCGTGAAAGAAGTTGTAGGATAATCTCCGAAGTACGCGCTTCTGAGTGGCGTTGGCGAGTTCTGGATACTCCCCTGTTAGGTACCTTTTGATGTCGTGGAACCATGGCTTTCCGTCCGCTTCTTCCTCAACGTTGGCACAATAAGCTGGCTGATCATAAGTCCTTACTAGGATAGGATCAATGAAATTTGTGTTTGGATGTTGGATCATGGATAATAGGGTAGCTAGTGCGTCAACGAACTCATTCTGAACCCTGGGGACATGCTGAAATTCGGTCTTTGTGAATCTTTTCCTTAACTCCTGTATGTGGTACAAATAGGGAAGTATCTTAGAGTTTTTGGTGGCCCATTCTTCTCGGACTTGATGTATGAGCAGGTCTGAGTCACTGATCACTAGTAGCTCTTGAATGTTCATGTCAATGGCCATCTTGAGTCCCAGGATGCAAGCTTCGTATTCGGCCATATTATTTGTGCAAGGGAACCTGAGTTTGGCGGATACCGGGTAATGCTGGCCGGTTTCTGATACTAGGACTGCCCCTATGCCAACTCCTTTAAAATTGGCGGCCCCGTCGAAAAACAACCTCCAACCCTCGTAGGATTCTGCAATATCTTCTCCTACAAAGGACACTTCTTCATCAGGAAAATATGTTTTCAGGGGTTCGTATTCTCCGCCGATAGGGTTGTCGGCGAGGTGATCTGCTATGGCCTGGCCCTTAACTGCTTTCTGAGTCACGTAAACAATGTCGAACTCACTCAACAAGATTTGCCACTTGGCGAGCTTGCTAGTGGGCATGGGTTCAGAAAGATATAGTTCAACTGGTCCATCCTAGATATGAGATAGGTAGTGTAGGCACAGAAATAATGCCTCAATTTCTGAGCTACCCAAGTTAGAGCACAACAAGTGCGTTCTAATAAGGAATACCAGGCCTCGTACGGGGTAAACTTCTTACTGAGATAGTAGATGGCCTGCTCCTTTCTTCCCATTTCATCATGTTGCCCTAGAACACAATCGAACGATTCATCCAAAACTACAAGATAAAGCAATAGGGGCCTTCCTGGCTCGGGCGGAACCAAGACTGGTGGCGTTGACAGGTATTCATTAATTCTGTCGAAGGCTTTCTGACAATCGTCGGTCCATCTAGTAGCAGCGTCTTTCTTTAGCAATTTAAAAATGGGTTCACAAATGACTGTGGACTGGGCTATGAACCGGCTGATATAGTTGAATCTTCCCAAGAAACTCATCACGTCCTTCTTGTTCTTTGGCGGTGGCAATTCTTGGATGGCTTTGATCTTTGATGGGTCCAATTCTATTCCTCGACGGCTTACGATGAAACCCAGCAGTTTCCCGGCAAGAACCCCGAATGCACATTTGGCAGGATTTAATTTCCGATTGTACCTTCTCAGTCTGTTGAAGAATTTTCTTAGATCTTCCATATGATCAGCGGCTTTCTTGGATTTGACGATGATGTCGTCCACATATACTTCGATCTCCTTGTGTATCATGTCGTGAAAGATAGTAGTCATGGCTCTCATGTAGGTGGCACCAACATTCTTCAACCCAAATGGCATCATTTTGTAGCAATACATTCCCCACGACGTGATGAAAGCCGTTTTCTCTGCATCCTCCTCATCCATCCATATCTGATGATACCCGACGAAACAATCAACAAAAGACTGCAACTCATGCTTGGCACAGTTGTCGATGAGAATGTGTATGTTTGGCAATGGGAAGTCGTCTTTGGGACTGGCCCGGTTGAGATCCCGGTAGTCGACACAGATTCTGACCTTCCCGTCCTTCTTTGGTACTGGCACGATGTTGGCTAACCATGTTGGATATTCCACTACCCTGAGAACCTTGGCTTTGACTTGCTTAGTGACCTCTTCTTTGATTTTCAAACTCATGTCGGGTTTGAATTTCCTGAGCTTCTGCTTTACTGGCGGACAAGTCGGGTCTGTTGGCAGTTTATGAGCTACAATGGATGTGCTGAGGCCAGTCATATCATCATACGACCAGGCAAATATGTCCTCATACCCTTTCAAAAATTCCGTATATTCTTCCTTTTCTGATGGTGACAGGTGAACACTAATGCGAGTTTCCTTGACATTCTCTGTATCCCCCAAATTAATAACCTCAGTTTCGTCGAAGTTAGACTTAGGCCTATTCTCAAAATCCTCAACCTCTCTAACGACCTCTTCTGGTATATCATCTTCTTCTGAATCTATGTCCTTTTGTTGCGTTGTTTCGTTGCANTTATGAGAAAACAAACAGAGAGAGCGGCAAGTTTGAAACACAGGGAATACATTTAGGCGAAACATGACACTCAAACAAGTTCAGGAGAGAAAAAGCGATACAGGTTTAGGAAAAATAGTAGACGGAACCTGCTTAGAGTTCAAACAAAAGTCCAGTAAAGGCAAACAAGGATTAGAAGCTTAGTAAAATACAGTAAAGAAACATACGAAATAGACATATAAAGCATGCTTATAGAGCCCGGTAGAAGAAAGAACAGAACACAAAAATAGAAGAACATGCATAATATGGCAAAACATAAGAACATAGGAGCAGACATGCGAGGAAAGAACACAAGAACATGGCATAGACAGATTCACACAAAGAAAAGAAGAAGAAGAAAAGTCAGAAGTCGTTTTAAGATTTTTCGAAAACCCTAAATTGAAACAGACTAATTTTGAAAAGAAAATTGGGAAAAGCTTTAAAACATTGAATATAGCACAGATACACCATAGATCTAAGTAAATAAAAGAGGAAGGAACCTCGAATAGCCTTAGGGTTTCTCTTAAAAACAATGAGAAGGCTTGGAAGAGGTCTGGTCTTGAGTCAGAGATGGCCATGACTAGGTTTCTAAAGCTCGAATACGTCGGAATGGGGCCGGAGAGGCCACAGAACACAGATCTGCAGGGGACCTGAACGGAATCCGTCGAGGTCAGACCTCGAAATCTCGAACACCCATGGTTTAGGGGTGAAGGAAGGTGAGCACAGGTCATCCATGGCCTGAAAAGCCATGGACTCTGGCGAGATAATGGTCGGAGAAGACGAGGGAGGCGATTAGGGTTTGAGTGCTTGACAGCGTTTGAGAGAGAAGAGAGTTCCGAAGGCGGCTATCGAAGTGAAACGGGGATTAGGGTTAGGTCATATGGAATAAAAAAGGAAAGAATCATTTGTGGCCGTTGATCAAAAGGATCAACGGCCTGGATTTAAAAGAACCCCGGGCGGGTTTAGCAATTGGGTCAGGGGTCGGGTGAGAAATCAAATTGGGTCGTTTTGATTTGGGGGCGGATTGGGCCAAAATTAAGGCTAAAATTGAAATGGAATTGGGGCTGCAATTGAAACGAAATGGGACTACATTTTAAATAGCCAGTTTTTCCCTTTTATTTTATAAAAATAATGAAAATGATTTTAAAAGAAAATTGAAGATGCTGAACCAATTAATAATACATATGTATTAATTTAAAAATATTAGAACTAATTTTACAATTATAAAACACTATTAATCGTAAAATAGGCTATAATTGCCTTTATATGCAATTAGCTTTAAAAATACCAAACAAATTTGTAAAAAATATAAAAAAATCACCTTAATTATATTTTGATGTAAATATGAGAATAAAATAAATTATTCACCAATAATGATAGTTTTGGGAATAATTATTGGATTTTGTTGTATTAAAATAGGCAATAAATTGGTTTTAAGAACTTTAAAAAAATAAAAATAAAAAATACCAAAACTCTTGGGTGTGCTTATATATGCACATATATGCTATTTTGGAAGTATTTTGGGTATAAAAATACATAGGAAAAAATTGGGTATCAACAGCTCTACCTATCTGTATTGGATGGAGCCTTCGGATGCGTTTTGGGACAACATGATGAGACGGGGATAAAAGAACAAGCCATATACTACTTGAGTAAGAAGTTCACACCTTACGAAGCATGGTACTCTCTGCTAGAACGCATGTGTTGTGCTTTGACCTGGACAACTCAGAAATTGAGGCATTACTTCTGTGCCTATACCACATACCTCATATCCAGGATGGATCCTTTGAGGTATATATTTCAGAAACCTATGCCGACGGGAAAATTGGCCAAATGGCAGATACTGTTGAGTGAGTTCGATAACGTCTACGTAACTCAAAAGGCGGTCAAAGGACAAGCATTAGCAGCTCATCTTGCTGAGAATCTGGTGGGAGGAGAATACAAACCCTTGAAAACGTATTTTCCTGATGAAGAGGTGTCATTCGTAGGAGAAGACATTACTGAAGCATATGACGGTTGGAGGATGTTCTTTGATGGAGCTGCAAATTTCAAAGGGGTAGGCATTGGAGCGGTTTTAGTATCAGAAATGGGTCAACATTATCCGGTATCTGCTAAACTCAGGTTTCCCTGCACTAACAACATGGCGGAGTATGAGGCCTGCATACTAGGACTCAACATGGCAGTCGACATGAATATTCAGGAGCTATTGGTAATTGGTGATTCAGATTTGCTTGTGCACCAGGTACAAGGAGAGTGAGCCACCAAGAATTCCAAGATATTGCCATATCTGCACCATGTGCAGGAATTGAGAAAGATGTTCACGAAGATAGAATTCCGACATGTGCCTAGAATTCAGAATGAGTTTGCCGATGCATTGGCCACCTTGTCATATATGATACAACATCCGGACAAGAACTTCATTGATCCCATCCCAGTAAAAGTCCATAATCAACCGACATATTATGCCCATGTTGAGGAAGAAACAGATGGAAAACCTTGGTTCCACGACATCAAGGAGTATTTGGCGAGAGGAGAATATCCGAGCATGCAAATCATACTCAGAAACGCACAATCCGGAGATTGTCCAATCACTTCTTCCACTGCAGAGGAAACTTGTACAGAAGAACTCCCGATTTGGGATTGCTAAGATGTGTTGACGCAAAAGAAGCTTCTAAGCTACTTGAGGAGATACATGCTGGGACATGCGGCCTGCATATGAATGGTTTTGTCTTGGCCAAGAAGATACTCAGGGCCGGCTACTTTTGGATAACCATGGAGACCGACTGCGTCCAGTATGTCCGCAAATGCTACCAGTGTCAAGTGCATGCTGATAAGATAAAAGTGCTGCCAAATGAGCTCAATGCAACAAGCACGCCTTGGCCATTCGCCGGCTAGGGAATGGATGGCATCGGTTCGATTGAGCCCACCGCTTCAAACGGGCACAGGTTTATTCTGGTAGCCATTGATTACTTCACAAAATGGGTAGAGGCTACATCTTACAAAGCTGTGACCAAGAAAGACGTCACAGATTTTGTCAAAGATCGTATTGTTCGCCAATTCGGAGTTCCCGAGTCTATTGTTACTGATAATGCCGCCAACCTCAACAGTGATCTGATGAAAGCCATGTGCGAAACTTTCAAAATCAAGCACAAGAATTCCACAGCCTATAGACCTCAGATGAATGGAGCCGTGGAAGCCGCCAAGAAAAACATCAAAAAGATACTAAGGAGGATGGTAGAAAACCACAAACAATGGCACGAGAAGCTACCTTTTGCTCTGTTGGGATACCGCACCACGGTTCGCACATCGACCGGGGAAACTCCCTATAAGCTGGTTTACGGTACCGAAGTTGTCATCCCAGCCGAGGTAGAGATTCCTTCTTTAAGAATCATACAGGAAGATAAACTCAGCGATGCAGAATGGATTAGGAGTCGCTACGAGCAGTTGGCCCTTATAGATGGAAAAAGGATGAACGCAGTATGTCACGGTCAACTTTATCAAAACAGAATGTCCAGAGCTTTCAACAAAAGAGTCAAACCAAGGAAATTTGCACCGGGACAGCTGGTGCTGAAGAAGATCTTCCCACATCAAGATGAAGCCAAAGGGAAATTCTCTCCCTACTGGCAAGGCCCTTATACGGTTCACAGAGTACTGACCGGAGGAGCACTCATACTTGTGGAAATGGACGGAGAAATTTGGCCAAAACCAATCAATTCAGACGTAGTCAAAAGATATTATGTTTAGACTATTTACATTTACTCATCTGATGTAGTTGAACTACGCTTGACCTGATTCCCGTTTAAGAGGGGAAACGTAGGCAGCCTTATGGGTTCGGTCGTATCATAATAAAATTTCCATCCCCCCCCCCCCAAGAACAAAAACTGGGGCAGAATTTTGAGGAGGACCCTCAAAATTCCGGAGCAAGTCCAGCCAACACCAACATATGTTAGACAGTCGGAAATCGATTAAGAAACTGGGGCAGAATTTTGAGAAGGATTCTCAAAATTCCAAAGAAGGTTCAACAAGAAAGTTGTTGTAGTCTCTGAAATGTGTTACAGCCACTAGTTCATCCAAATTACTTGACATTTCAACATGTTTCCAAATAACTCTATTTTTGAGCATTTTTCGAAAACTCTATTTTCGTAACATCCAGGTTACCCAGGGAAACTCGAAAGGCCTCTAAAACGGAGCAAAGCAAGGCCAGCGGACAGAAGCACGAACCAACCTCCCCCCACAAAACTTACAATTTTTTCTTGAACGCAGGTACATCTGACGTAGCAACAGCGTCCTCAAACATATACATATAACAAGATCACTATCAATCAGGCCATCAGACACCGAATATATCTCCAACTAAGACATATGCTACTCTTATTTGCTACTCGCTCTTTGCATGGGACTAAGCCCTGTCCCGCATACTTGCATGAGGCTAATCCTTGCCTCGCCATATGCCTGAGGCTAATCCTTGCCTCCTTATCTTTCATGAGGCTAATCCCTACCTCCCTACTTGCATGAGGCTAATCCTTGCCTCCCTACATGCATGAGGCTCATCCTTGCCTCCTTATTTGCATGAGGCTAATCCCTGCCGCCACACCTGCATGAGGCTAATCCTTTCCTCCCCATATGCCTGAGGCTAATCCCTGCCTTCACACCTGCATGAGGCTAATCCTTGCCTCCATATTTGCATTTGCCTCCATATTTGCATGAGGCTAATCCCTGCCTCCACACCTGCATAAGGCTAATCCCTACCTCCATATTTGCATAAGGCTAATCCTTGCCTCCCTAATTGCATGAGGTTAATCCCTGCCTCCCCATTTGCATGAGGCTAATCCCTGCCTCCCTACCTGCATGAGGCTAATCCTTGCCTCCATATTTGCATGAGGCTAATCCCTGCCTCCACACCTGCATGAGGTTAATCCCTGCCTGTATATTTGCATGAGGCTAATCCCTGCCTTCCCATCTGTATGAGGCTAACACTTGCCTCCCCATTTGCATGAGACTAATACCTGCCTCCCTATCTGCATGAGGCTAATCCTTGACTCCTCATTTGCCTGAGGCTAATCCTTGCCTCCTTATCTTGCATGAGGCTAATCCCTGCCTCCCTATCCGCATGAGGCTAATCCTTGCCTCCACATTTGCATGAGGCTAATCCCTGCCTCCGCATTTGCAAGGGACTAATCCTTTCCTCCCCATTTGCATGAGGCTAATCCCTGCCTCCAAATTTGCATAGGACTAAGCACTATCCTTCCTCGCATGAATATCGCTTTATTCCGGCACTATCTATTTGCTTTTCAATCGGGCTAAGCTCAGCCCTTCATTTCACAAGACTAAGCCTTGTCTTGTTAACATCATATAACTGCACCTCATGGGCTGAAATATCACCAATCTATCCAAAGGCGTCATAGTCTAAATGGCATCATCCTCATAGCCGGAGGACACCATGCCATGGCCTGAGGATCTTTCAAATTTGCATATCATTATTCAAAGGCGTCATGGTTCGGAGGCACCATCTTCATGGCCCGAGAACACCATTTCATGGCCTGCGAATCCTTCACTAAACAATTCATGGGCCAGGACATCATGGTCCGAGGACATCATCCTTAACCGTCCAATGACAACTTTCATGGTCCAAAGGGAACCTGCATCATGTTTAAATTTTCGCACAAATACGGATTCGTAGCATCTCTTTATCTATAGGTGATTAGCAAGCAACCACTATCCTAGCAGGAGCTACCTCGCTCCAGTTCCTTCAAACTATCTCATGCTTAACCGTTCCCCAAAGCCGCATTTGCATCTCGTGTCCGTCCTTGCAATGACTTCATCGGTATATTCCGCCAATGAATCCAGAACCACACATGGCCTGATTCCTGTAAAACCAGGGATATGTAGGCAACTCAAGACCGGAGTCCGGCCTCTATCTTTCAAAACATCCAATTCGGTCAAAATTGGCCAGTATTTCTTTACCCGAAAACTCTTTCATCCTTCCCGGATAAAGAGGGACAGCTGTTGATACCCAATTTTTCCCTCACATATTTTATATATATTATATATATATATATATATATATATATATATATATATATATACACTTTCAAAATAGCACATATGCAGTTATAAGCATGCATAAACATTTTTAATAATTTTTCTATAATTTAAAAAGCTCCAAATCAATTTATTTCTTCCCTTTTTATTTATATAAATATCCAATAATTACCCTTCAAATTACTTTTGTGATTATTGTGAGCATGTGATTTTTTCCTATATGAAATACTCCTATAAAATCCAAGAAAATAAAGTTTTTCCAATTATTTGCCATTTTATAGGATTTTTTGTAGGATTTTTATTAATTGTTTGTATTTCTGTGCACGTTTAATTTTTATTAAAAAAATCATCATGAAAATGTCAAAATATCATGCATTGCATTTAGGTTTTTGTTTTTACATTTTTAAGATTAATTAGTTGATTATTTGTTTTATTAAAAAAATGGAAATCACAAAAGAATGGCTCATTTTACATTTTTACCTTTTAATTTTTAGATTATTGATTTTTCTCTTTTAATTTAGGTTCAAGTAATTTTTATAATTATTATGATTAGATAATTAGTTTAATGTTACAATTTAGATTAATTTAGAATTTTAATTTAGGATTTTTAATTAAAAAAAAGAACAAAAAGAAAAGAAAAAGGAAATAGTTGGTTAATTGAAAGGGGGGTTAATTTATCGAATTTGGGCCATTTTTAAGCCAAAACCCGTTCCCAAACACATCCCAACCTAGGCCCAAACCAACCTTACCCGGTCCAGATCCCTCACCCTCCAAACAACATAGTTTTGCCCCAAAATGGTCCGAGCCGTTGATCATCTCAAATCAAACGGCTGGGAACTGGTCTGTGATTTACTATATTAGTGTCCAAAACCCGGTTCCCCACCCCCAAACCATGAAACCCGTCTCACTTTCTTCTCTCAAAATTCAGAGACCACAAACCCTAGCCGCCCTGATTTACTCCACCATCTCCGCCGTGGTCCGCCGACCGAAAATCGCCTCACGGTGGCGGACCACCTCCAAACACCACCAAATCAACACCCCATAATCGCTGTCCTCTCCTCATTCTGAATCCCCAAATGGTTCCCTTGGAATCCCTACCAAAGTCTTCGAATTTTAGATCGAAATTAGGAACCTCAAAACCCTAAGTCACCCAAATGCCAGCAAATTCACACCCTACAACCCTCGTACCCCTCTGAACCCTCAACTACCATTAATCCCCTTCGAATCAGTCTCAATTTCCTCGAATCTCGAATCTGAATTCCCAGGAACCCTAACCTTCTCTTACTTCCAATTTCCGGCAGTTTTTCGGGCCTTTGAACCCAAACACTTCCATGAATCCATTGCTCTTGATAAGAGCAATCGATTGATGGTTGTCTGAAGTTCATTTTTACCCCGAAAATTTGGGTAAGAATTCGAAGACGGTTCAATTTTTATTGTTGAAAGAAATAAGCAATAGGTAATCTCTTGTAACTTTTTCTTTAGTTTTCTTTTGGCTTTGCTCTTTTCCCTTTCAGGTTACTCGTTTTTAACTTGGCCGTATGATTTAGGTTATCTTCTCTTCAAACTGTTTAGCTTCATTAAATTGCATGTTTAGATTTCATCATTAGGAGTTTAATTTGCATACTTTTAGCGTGTTTAGTTTCTGATAACCCTTTTGTTTTATTTCTTTCATGTTTATTCTTCTTGCAAGTTTGTTCTCAGTATCCATTAGTTTCATTAGGATAGGGTTAATGGTTGATTAATTGCCTATTTCAGCTAATTCCGGATTGATTTAGCTTTAGCCTGATTCAGCCTAGTTTTAGTTAAAATAGGTTAATTTTGATTTCTGATGCTTCTTTGCACAAAGCATGCTGAATCTCATTGGTTGTTTGAATCTGAGTTTACATGTATTGATTACTTACATGTTTTGATTGCTTAGGATTAATTGATTTTAAGTTTAGGTTTGAACCTCTGAGCAGTAATTTAAACATTAGCTTAATTTCAGAAATTGAAATGCAATACCACTAGGCAACTTAATCACTTAGCTGAAGGCCCTAAAGAGGGATGGAATTGAATTGAGGTCAGAATATAGGTCAAAATTGCAATAATCAGCAAATGGGAGGGCAAAATTGGGATTTTACATACGTTAAAAATCAGAATGTTCTAGATTTTGCACAGATGTCCCCATCCTTAGCATAAAATGCTGATATTGGATAAGAAAAAGGACAGACAGCTGTATAAGATGCTGTACTATTCTGATTTTCAGAATTTTAGGTTAGAATATTCCTTTTTTATGCCTTTTTGTACACTCTATAAAAGAAAAATATTCCCTCACTCACTCACACAGATTCAGCATCATTCTCTGCACAAAAGTTTTCTGAAACAAGCATCAGATTTCAGAAATTCTAGAAAACATTCAAAACTTCTTATTTCTAGTTTTCACAAGCTGAGAAACTTGGTTTGAAGTGGAGGATTTTCTGGGTTCCTTTAGCTTGGATTTCTGGCTTCAAAGCTGTTTTAATTTGGTTTAAATTTTTGGGTTATTTTGGGCTACTACTGCTGTGTTGGTATCTGTCCTTGCAAGCTTCAGCCAACTTCCTTCTTTTCTTTCTCCTGTTATTTGGCTGGTCTTTTTGCTGCTGCTTAGGTATTTAACCTCAGCTCTTTCTCTATGTAATTCCATGAATGACTTGTTAAAATTATATAAAATCAGATGTGTAAATGGTATTTGTAGAAGTGAATGTCTTTTCATGCTAGTATTTAGTTTACACTGATATGAATGTGTTTAGCTTTGACTATATGAGTTTTAGAATTTGAGCACGAAGAACCTAGCTAATACTTGAATACCTTGTAGTTTTAGTTTGCAAAAGATAGCTTTATTTATGTCCTTAGCCAAATCTTCTAGTTATTAATGTTGATTATGAAACTTTTAGTCATTTTTTCTCTTCTTTCCTTTATCTGAGTAGACAGCCCCTCCCTTACTTCAAGACATTTGTCTTCTTTCTTTGTCTGTTTGAGCTATGAGCTACCGCCTGCAGATTTGGCCACTAGTTGGCCAAATCAGCAGGTTCAAAAGCCTGAACGTGGAATTATGCTATTTTGACAAGAGGAGACCAAGCTCAAATGGACAAATCATGTCCAAAAGAGGCAGGAATTCTTGATGATGTCAGTCATGCAGATTTGTAATAGTTTAGCTTTTAATATGGTTAGTTTATGTAATAAGTACTTTGTAAATTTTTAGGGTCTAGACACATAGCTGTATTTAGAAGTACTTTGTAAATTTATGTACTTTCGTTAGTAAATAGACTGTTGGAGTGTTCTAGTTTCGAGATATGATTTTTTTTTTTTAATTATTAGCTTAGGTTCATAGCATGTGATTTCTTCATAATGAATACAGTCCAGCATCACAGAACCACTTGAATGTAATACAAATTGGGCTAGACTTGCAACAAGGCCCAAATCTGAGAATCACCTGAGCAAGTCTGGGCCCAGGCGAATGGGCCTGGGCATTAAGCCCAGTAATTCAACCCTTAATTATAAAATCTCTCTTGTAAATTCCAGTATAAATGCATGTCTTGCACATCATAGTAGTGTAATTAATTTTAAACTTGAATTGTATTTGGATTTTTTTTAGATTCTGGTCGTCCTCCTTAAAAGTGATTTGAGTTAAGTGTAAGATTGGGCCGACAATGTAGAGGTAGATAGGCCCAGCCAGTAGATATTCACAACTAGGCCCGCCTGAAGCCCAATGTGGGAAAAACTTGATTAAAATTCCAACAGGGGGCAAGAGCCCTTGAGTTCTATTCTGCTGGGCCAAACTTTGAGCCCAAATGCAGCTTTTCAAAGTTGAATTTTTCCTAATTTAGTCAAGTGATGAGCGCCCAAGCCCAAACTCCTTTTAAAAATAATAATTTAGAAGCCTAGCCCTTCACACTTAAAGTTTGCCCTTGATTATTGAATTTCAAATTAGGATTAAAACCTTGTTAAAATAAAATTGAGGTGTGCCATCCATAATTAGATCATCCATGGCCCTCACAAATATTGTAACTTAGATATTAAAATGAATCTTCATAGTTTGCTTTGGGCGCGTTACATTAAATTATCATGGCTACGGGTACGGTTCCCGTGACGTAGATGTGATTTGTAATTGCAGAAATCTGGGTGTACATTTCATGTGACCGGACTTCAATTTCCAACAATGTTAAATAAAACGTATCGCGAACCGCTGGTGCATTTCATGTAGCGTGGTTTAAGATGTGTTTTAAATAACGTTGAATTTTCCTAAAAACAGTAAAAGCGGTTAGAAAGTCATAAAAAATGCACATAAGTTTAAAATGCGTAATTCATCAGAAAATAGGCCAATATTAACAATTTAAGCGACCGTGCTAGAACCACGGAACCCGGGAATGCCTAACACCTTCTCCCGGGTTAACAGAATTCCTTACTTAGAATTTCTGGTTTCCAAGACTTTTAAATAAAGTTAAAATTTCCTCGATTTGGGATTTTAAAGTAAACTGGTGACTTGGGACACCAAATAAACTATTCCAAGTGGCGACTCTGATAAATTAAATAAAATAATCCCATTTCGAATAATGTCACTTTAACTGGAAAAACTCCCATATACCCTCGGGTATAAAAAGGAGGTGTGACAGCTCTGGCGACTCTGCTGGGGATAAGAACTCAGAATCTCTGGTTCAGGGTTCAAGAATTCGAGCTTAGAATAGCTGTTATACTTGGCTTTATTTATTATCTAGATTTTTACATGTTTGAGCCTAATGTGCTAATTGCCGCTTTTTACCGCTTTGATATTGCTTGGACTGTATATAAATTGCTACGAAAACCCTCCTCTCTCTGAGTCTTCTAAATCATCTGGGAAGTGTGCACTTCGTGTAACTTCTTTTCTGTTAGAGTCATATCCCAATTTTAGAATGAGGTTCGGACAAGTTGCAAAGCCGGTGAAGCTTCTGTATTCCCAGTACACTGACCCCCCCCCCCCCCCCCCGCTCGATCTATCCGCTCGGGTAAGCCAGGTCTAGAACGGTACATCCAGGTTTTTAAACCTCGTATAACATAGCCTCATGCCGGATCCCTAGTAGGAACGCTTGTTTGCATTACGTGCATTTGACTTTGGGGACTCAAGATAGGGGTTGGGTCCATCTAGGACAGGCGTACCTAAAAATAAAAGACCATCCTGATGCATCCTATGTGCTACATGTTGCAATTTTCAAGGGTAAAAGGGGTCATTTGGTGGATCAATGAGGCTTGAGGATAAATGAGAAAAAGAGGATGAAGTGTAAAAAAATAAAGCAAGTACGGCCCAGTTATGTTTTTCTTTCACATTTTTTTTAAAGCAAAAGAAAAAAAACATGAAAAATCCAAAAAGATTTTGCACTTTCCCACCATTTTCAAAAAAAAAAAAATCAAAAAAAGAGGAAAAATAAAATCCAAAAAGAGTTTACATATTTCATCATTTTTCAAAACAAAAGACAAAAATATATTTTCTCTAAATTAGTTGTTTTTTTAATTCTCGCCTGTATCCAATCTTCCCAAACTGCGCGAACCTAATTCTCGTCCTTTGGGACGTGATACATAGGCAACCCACAGAGGGTCCGGTCATCCTAGTGAGTCTTAGGTTCTTGGCTTCGAGGGTCGTAGCCAGTTCTTGCATGTCTAGCCACTTTCGGCCATATCGGTCATTTTGCAAAATATGGCTATTTTCGCAAAAGTGGTTTGTTTAATTGTCTGGAGAGTCTTAAATCCACAATTAGGTGCCTCTTTATTTTAAGGTCCGTCCTTGTCGAATTTGCAAGTCTAGCCGCTTTTGGCAACATAGGCCGTTTTGCAAAATAGGGCTATTTTCGCAAAAATGGTTCAATTAACCCATGTCTTAGAGTCCTAAGTCCACAACAAGGTGTCCTCTATGTTTAAGGCCCATTCTGTTGAATTTGCATGCTTCGCCGCTTTTTGGCCACATTGGCCATTTCTACCAAAATCGGTCATTTCTGCAAAGTAATTTTTCCATGTCTTAGAGGTCACCTTTGTTGAGTTTGCACTTCTAGCTGCCTTTTGGCCACGTAGGCTATTTTTCACAAGCATGTCTTGCATGTGTCCAATAGAGAGTGTTATTGTCTCATATAGTGTTCTAAATCCTTAACTCTATTTGGTTTTAGTTTTCTTATACAGGTGTGGATCTACTTACCGGAGTTTGAGCATGAAAAACACCCCGGGACCATCCAGTCAGGACCGTTGCATTCAGGAGTTGCTTAAGGATTTTTTTATTTTTATTTTTGAGTCTGTTTTTTAATGTTATGTTGTCTTGTACTTTATAGTCATTTTCAGTAGTACTGATTCTTTTAGTTGATGTCAGTGTTTGTCGTAGTATAGTTGAGTTTGTCAAGTCTTCCGTTATCGCATTTCCTGTTTTATATTTGAAAATCGAAAAAGTTGAAAATGAATAATCCAAAAAGATTTTTATTTTTTTAATTACTTCCCGAACTACGCAAGGATCTGATTCATGCGGCGTCATGATACGTAGGCAACCTACATAGGGTTTGATCGAATTATTTTTTATTTTATTAAAAGAAAAAGGAAAAAAGAAGGAAAAAAAAGTTGTGAAATTATGGGATATGAGAAATAGAGGAAAGAAAAGAGTGATAATTAGGAAAAAAAAGGAAGGAAAATGAGCAAGCCAAGAAGTGTTAGAAAAGAAAGAAAAGAGAAGATTGAAATGAACAAAACTGGGATGATGCTAAATGACCTTGTGACCCTCGAAGTCATTCTAGAACCGTTAATTGTTGCTAGGTGCATTGCACGCGATGTGATATTTTTAGTTGTTAAATGCCCTAACGCTAACATGATGTCGTCATTTTATCCCTCTTTGTTATTTTCATAAAGCAGAAGGGTGGTTGGTTTGTGGTTCTTAGAGTGGTAACTCTTCTCTACAACATAAAGTCGAAAGGCAATGGCAAATGACAATAGAATTGAGTTGGTTGATACTGGTGCCCAAAAGCAATTGGTTCAGCAGGACAATGGGTTGGTTGAAGAGGTAAGGATGTTAAGACAACACATGGCGGACATGTATCGGGCTTGGATGACTGGGAAGGCACCACCCCTGCCACCACCTAGCATCCTAGATGCTACCCTTACCCAAACTTCAGATATATTGTCGGATCATCCACCATACTCTCCAGATTTTCCCGCTTATCATAGCTTTCCCAACCTCCCTAGTAGCTTCATCGTTCGTCCCCCAACTACCGTTCCCAAAACCTCCTGTCATATCCACTACCTCCACAATCACAACTGCTCAACAACCTCTCCTCAGGTCCAACACTGAACACCATTTCAACCCCTTTGATGCCCAATACTACCCCCCAGAGCTGGCCCACCAGGTCCCGGACTCATATGATCATACCTCTCAGCATTAGCCTCATGTTGAGAATAAAAAGTTCACAAGGAAAGAAGAGCGGGATGCTATACCCAGAAAGCTAAAAGGTATAGAGAAATCCTTAAAGAACATGCAAGAGAGGAGAAATCAGATTAACGTGTCTTATAATGACTTATGTATATTCCCTAATGTTCATCTGCCCGCGGGGTTTAAAATGCCAGAGTTTAACTTGCATAATGGACGTGGAGATCCAGTAGCCCAGCTAAAGAGTTATTGCAGCGAAATGAGAAGTCTTGGCGGGAAAGATAAGTTGTTGATGGCGTATTTCAGTGAAAGCCTGACTGGGGCAGCCTTGGAATGGCATACTCGTCAAGATGTCAAGAAGTGGCATGCATGGGATGACATGGCTCAATATTTTGTTCGACACTTTCAGTACAATCTAGACATTATCCCAGACCGCTCCTCCCTGTCTAAGATGGAAAAGAAACCCGAGGAGTGTTTTAGGGAGTTTGGGCTTAGACAGAGGGAACAAGCTGCTCGGGTCAGCCCCCCGGTTGGTGAAGAAGAAATGGTTGAGCTTTTCCTACAAGCCCAGGGGCCCACCTACTTCAGTCATCTGATCCCGGCCTTGGGTAAACCTTTCAATGATGTGGTAGAAATGGGGGAGATAGAAGAGGAAGGAATCAAGTTAGGCAAAATCATGAGTTATTCTGCATTGAATGATACTACAGAAGACATTCAGAACATCTCAGTAAGTTTGGGTGGAAGAAAGAGAAATAGAAAAGATGTTGTTGAGCCACGCCAACGACAGGATCCAGTGGGCATTCCTACTCAACTCTTTCAGCCTCAATATCGACCCCACGGATATCCCTGTGCTCCAGAGAATCCTCCCCAATGCTACTTCTCTCCACAAAATCCCCAAATTCATACCTCACTTTCCCAGTACTCCATCCACAATGCACCGCCATATACTCCACATCCACAAAACCCGCAATGGCTTGCGCCATCTCCACAAATATCTTACCCACCTCTACAAGCATATCAACCACCTACTCGCAAGAGGTTCCAATCGAGGCCGGAGTACAAAATGAAAAGGCAGCAACAAAGAGAAAAGTCTTTCACTCCTATTGGAGAATCATATGCCAGCATGTTCCAAAGAATGAGGCGATTGGGCATGTTGAAGCCGATTAAGATAAAAATGCCGAACCCCCTTCTAGAGAATTTTGATTATTCTCAGAGGTGCGCATATTGATCTAATGCCCCGGGGCACAGTATAAAAAAATGTTGGCATCTGAAAAGAGCAGTCCAAAAGCTTATTGAAGCAGGTGACATTACCGTGCCAAATCCTGGTGCAGCGGATACTAGCCAAAGTTCATTTCCTGTTCATAATGAGACGCATATGGTGGGCATGATTTGTGTTGAAAATGAATATGAGAACTCTTCAGAGCTTCTTGGAGAGCCACTTGTTGCAAAGTCTTCAGCGCTATCAGCCTCAGTTCCAAAAGTTGATCTTAAGAATGAGTTGGCAAAAGGGACCCAAAAGCTATTTGCTGAGGTCAATGTGATTGAAATTGGTAATGGTATTGGTAATATTGATGTGGAACTCAGTGGCTAATATGTCAAACTTGGTAATTGGAAAGACGCTCCTTTCTTGGCTAGCCAGGGGAGTCCTAGTGGTTTATTTTGTTGTCATTTCTGTTGTCCGGGTTATTTCAGGGTTGTAATCCGGATATTGTCTTACGACCAAACCCTTCTATCCTTTTATTTTGCCTAGTTCCTTTTGTCGTAGTAACTCGTTCAGTGTTATCTAGGTTTATTCCAGGGTTGTAACCTAGTTTATTTGGCTTGTTTTGTTGTTCAAACCCTTTCACCGTCTGTCTAATGCAATTTCCTGTTTTCTGTTGTTTCTAGTCAAGTTTTTGTTTAGTTCTCTTTTCCTTTTATAGTCTTTTCATGCTGATTCTAGTGACATGACATGCACGTGTAATTCTCAACCTGATTTTAAAAGTTATTTTGGTCATGATGCAATGAAATAATTTTGAAGATGATAGGGACACTTGAGGGCAATAAGTACAGATTTGGACATTTTGAGATTATTTAAAGCCCGAACTATGTAAAACTGGGTTAGATAATTTGGAAAGTTAATAGGATGATAAGGATTTGTTAAAGGAGAGTGCATCCCAAACAATTTGAAGCGAGCAGTTTTGAGTTCAAGTGCACCTCAATTTACAAGCTAAAGTCAAGAGAGTTTGTTCCGAACAGATGGAGGGTATCCATTGTGAAGAAGAAATTACCCAACAAGAGTTCTGTACTTGACAGGCACTAAAAAAAAGTGGAAAGCATATCAGTGATATCAGTGCCGAAGCTATAAAAGAAGTGTTGTGTGTGCTCTTCCTTTTTCATTTCAAGTTGCATGTGTTATACTTGGCATTTTCAGGGAATGGGAGGCCCTCTTTCAGCTACCCAAACACTTATACCATTCGATACCCTTTTGAGCCTGTACTGATTTCTTTGACCTCCCCTCTTTTGGAATCAAGTTAGAGTCATATGGAAAAAAAAGGAAAAAAAAGGGTTCATGTCCCCATAAGTTTATTTTAGAAAGTTCATTCCAAAAGGAAAATTCAAAAAAAAAAAAGAGAAAATATAGAGATAGAAAAAAGAAGAAAAAAAGGGGAAAAAGAAAAAAAAGAAAAAAAGAAAAAGGCAAATAGTAACAAAAAGTAGTCTTATTGAACTACGTTCGACCTGATTCTTGTAACCACAAGATACGTAGGCAGCCTTAAGGTTCGGTCATACCAAATAAAATATTTCATAATCCCACGAAGTCGAGAGTGGGGCAGTCTTTCTTAGAAATTCCATCTCAAAAAGGAAAAATGCGAATCAAATTCCTTTGTTTTAGAAATTGGGCCAAAGTTTTTAGAACAGATTCCAAAAGTTGTATATAAATTAACCCCGTTGTCTTAGTTATTTTGAGCCTTTATGATATCCTTTCTTTATAACCTTGTCCAAAAGCCACATTACAGTCCAAAAAAAAGACCTCCCAGATAATCTTTGAGAGTGTTGAGTCAGACATGCCAGGAGCATATGATATTTTACTATGGTCAATGCCTTGTCATCTGCAGAATCAGAGGAAAAAGAAGAAAAGAGCAAAATGAGAGAGTCTTATTGGTGAAAACCTTCAAAGGCACCATAAGGCGACGGTAAGTTGAGAGAAAGAACAAAATGTGAGAGGCTTGATAGTGAAAACCCATTCGGGCACTACAAGTCGAATAAGGACCGTGAATCAGATAGGATAATCGGAGCATTGAAGCCCAGTTTCACGACTCAAGAGGTACAACAAGAGTGGAGCATTAGTCTCGCTTGACAGATTAGGCCACTTAATCCAAAAGTGCATGTCATGGTCATTAGAGTTGGTATCCATATTTGATAAGTTTCTGCTTTGTAATTTTCTTGTTAGGTATCATCTCTTTCCATTGTCCCTTACTTTGTTCCCTTTGTTTTGTTTATTCCCTCTTCTTGAGTCTGTTTGGTAAGAACAAGTGAGAAATGACTTCAAAATATGCTACCAGCTTTCCAATTGCACAAAGCGGAATCTGGCTAATACATAAAAGTGGTATAAGTCAAGATAGAGCAGTATGCGCACTGAGTTGGCGATGTTTGGCGTGCTTTGGGATTCATGTGAAATACAAAGGTTCGGTATATGTCAATTTATGAGCACAATGCAATAGATAGAGGGTATTGGGTTTGAATGGATCAGAGGTATTTTCTGTGATAAAGGTGACAGAGAAAGTGGTTAGTCAATAAACAAGCAGGGTCTTTCAATTTGAAATCAAAGTTATCATGGCAAGTGAAGGAGCAACCACCCTCAAAGTCAAGGCCACAAACCAACCACCATGTTTAAACTCACAAGTTTTTTTTGTTTGAAACAGGGACGAAGACTATGTCCAAATCAAAGCTTGGAAGCTTGAATTATTGAACTGCCGCTCCCAAATTTTGTCAGCACAAAGGCTATTTGAGAAGGTTTTCATTTGCTAGGCATTCCACTAGTTGAGAAGGTTTTCACCTCCTACATATTCCCTTAGTTGAGATGACCATTACCTCCTAGGAATTTTCCCTAGTTGAGAAGAACCGTACCTCCTAGGTATTTTCCGTAGTCAGAAGAGTTTTTAGCTTTCCTTAAGTTCAGGGGTCCCGCTTGGAAAATAGGGTCAATTTTAGTTTTCTTAAATTGTTAATAATCAGTTTTCCTTTAGTTCAGGGGTCCCGCCTGAAAAATAGGGTCAGTTTTAGTTTCCTTAAGTCATTAATCGCTAGTTTTCTTAAGTTCAGGGGTCCCGCCTGGAAAATAGGGTCAGTTGTTAGTTTCCTTAATATTTCAATCTTTAGTTTCTCTTAAAGTTCAGGGGTCCACCTGGAGAATAGGATCAATTGTTAGTTGCCTTAAGTTTTCAATCTCTAGTTTTTCTTGAGTTCAGGGTCCCGCCTGAAGAATAGGGGCAATTTTTGGTTTAGTCAAGCTTAGCTTATAGTTTTCCTTAAGCTCGATCTCGCAGGAGACGCACATCCTAGTCGAGTTTTTAGTCTTACCCTCATCATTGCATCCATCATCAATAGCATAGGTTATTTACAGTTTTGCTAACAACTCACAAATCTTCCTAGTGCAAACTCGGGCAGAAAATTTTGTTTGTTTTGTTGTTTTTTGATTGTAGGCCCCACCTGGAGAACAAGAGAATTTATTTCAAATTTTAAGTCAGCATCATGTTCCCACCTGGAGAACAAGGGAATTTATTTCAAATTTTAAGTCAGCATCAGGCGCCCACCTGGAGAACAAGGGAATTCATTTCAAATTTTAAGTCAGCATCAGGCGCCCACCTGGAGAACAAGGGAATTAATTTCAAGTTTAAGTTGCAGGCGCCCACCTGGAAAACAAGGGAATTCATTCGAGTTTTAAGTCAGTTGCAGGCGCCCACCGGGAGAACAAGGGAATTTATTTCGATTCTTAAGTCAGCAGCAGGCGCCCACCTGGAAAACAAGGGAATACATTTCAAGTTTTGGCATCAGGCGCCCACCTGGAAAATAAGGGAATACAATTCAATTTTCGGCATCAGGCGCCCACCTGGAAAACAAGGGAATACATTTCAAGTTTTGGCATCAGGTGCCCACCTGGAAAACAAGGGAATACAGTTCAAGTTTCGGCATCAGACGCCCACCTGGAAAACAAGGGAATACATCTCAAGTTTTGGCATCAGGAGCCCACCCGGAGAACAATGGAATACATTTCAAGTTTCAGCATCAGGCGCCCACTTGGATAACAAGGGAATACATTTCAAGTTTCAGCATCAGGCTCCCACCTGGATAGCAAAGGGAATACATTTCAAGTTTCGGCATCAGGCGCCCACCTGGAAAAACAATGGAATACATTTCAAGTTTCGACATCAGGCGCCCACCTGAAAAATAAGGGAATACATTTCAAGTTGAAGCATCAGGCGCCCACCTGGAAAACAAGGTAATTCATTTCAAGTTGAAGCATCAGGCGTCCACCTGGAAAAACAGGGGAATACATTTCAAGTTTCGGCATCAGGCGCCCACCTGGAAAACAAGGGAATACATTTCAAGTTTTGGCATCAGGCGACCACCTGGGAAACAAGGGAATACATTTCGAGTTCAAGCATCAGGCGCCCACCTGGAAAACAAGGGAACTCATTTCAAAATTCAATTCGAGTTAGCAACAACAGAAGCTCGCCTTGAGAGTGCGAGTCAACAGTTCAAGATGCACGACAGAACTGTAGATGTTTCAGGATCAAGTTTGAAGATATATAGATAGGATTCTTGTAACTCATAGATCATAGTTTAGCCTAGCTTCTTTCCATTTTGTCTCGGTGTAATAAGGAGTTCAGCAACCAGCAGCAGCAGCAACAGTGAAATCGCAGCTTCCCTGTAGTCCCAGCTACCAAAACTTCCAGAACTACACTGACCTGATTCCTTTATAGCCAAGGATATGTAGGCAACCTCGGAAGCAAGGTTCGGTCAGATATTTCAAAAATGCTTCCCACGGAGTATCCAAACGGGCAAAAATCGATCGTATCTGCTCACTTTATCTTTGCTCGGAAATACGAAGATTTTCGCCCCATGTGAAATACTCCTACAAATTAAAGAAATAGATTTTTCCCAAATTGATTGCAATTTCTTAGGATTTTTGTAGAATTTTGATTAATGTTTTGCATTTTTCTGCATGTCTAATTCTGTTAAAATCATGAAAAATGTCAAAAAATATCATGCATTGCATTTAGATCATGAGTTCATAGTTTAGGATCAATTAGTTAATTAATTGCATTATTAAAATAAAATCACAAAAAGTTGGTTCACTTTTACATTTTTAGCTTTTAATTTTAGATTAGTAATTTTTCTCTTTTAATATAGGATCAACTAATTTTTATAAATATTATTGTTAGATAATTAACTTAATTTTACAATTAAATTAATTTAGGTTTTTAATTAATTAAAGAAAGAAAAAGTAAAAACAAAAAGAAAAGAATTTGAAAAGGTTTTAATTTGGTCCCGAAATTGGGCCAAAATCGTTTTGAGCCCAAAAACCCCATGTTCTACCCCAGCCCAATCCCTGTTACCTGGTCCAGCCTTCCCTTTAACACCAAACGACACCGTTTCATTCCTTTGAATCCCAGCCGTTGATCTCGTGTGATACAACGGTTGAGAACTGACTCATATCCCCATATATATATATATATATTTTATTATATATATTATTATATATATATATTAATTATATATATATATTATATATATATTATATTATATTATATTATATATTATATTTATAATAATAATTATATATATGTCCGAATTCCATCTAACCCTAGAGACCACCGTTCATTTCCATCATCTTCTCCACCCCTTAACCCTAGCCGGCCCCGAATTCCCATGCCCCACCGGCCGGCTGCGACACTCCAAATCGGTCCGAACTGTCACCATACAATCACCATCCACCCCTCTTTCCAAATCCATCCCTAGTTTCCCCTAAATCCTCACCAAATCCTTTTAATTTCGGATCTAAAATCCAGAGGAAAAAGCCTAATTTGTTTCTTTTCCTCTTTTCTGATTTCTTGGCTCATGGCCATTCGTTGTGACCTAGAACCTACGTCAATGGAGTGTTCTAGACAAGAACACTCAATTGACGTTGGTTGTTTTTCATTTCTAAACCACCGAGTTTTGATCAATCGGTCTTATCGGCTGAATTCATGAGGCTTCGAGGGTCGCCGGAGTTTCATGTTCTGACCAGGTAGCTTTGAATCCAATGGGTGATTTTCTACCCCCTTTTCTATTTTTTATAGAATTAGTGTATTTTACAGCATGCATGAAGTAATGGAAAATGTTTTTAGCTTTTTTTTTCTTTTAGATAATCACTCTATTTTAGGTTCTATTTGGATTTTGGTCAATTAACTGGTTCAATTATTTGCCGATTGTGATTAACTTGCATTGATCAATTTGATTAATTGTTTGTTAACAATTACTGGTTCTGTGAGTTAAAAAAGGGCAGCGAAGTTGGATAATTACCCTGTTTGGCATCAGTTAGAAGTTTGGGGTAGAAGGGTAATAAACAGAACTTAGAGGAGTCAATTGGGAAGTGAAAATGGGAATTTCAGATAAGGTCATTTAGGAAGCTTCTAGAACTTGGGCAGCTGGCTCTATTTTAGCCAGCACAAATGCTGAAACCAAGTAGAGGTTGCCAGCTGTCCCAATTTTGGTAGAAAAGATGCTTTTAGGTTTGTTTTGAGGGAATAATTCTCTGAATTTTTTAGGGGCATAGGGGATAGTTTTCCATATATATTCAGAACCCTCCTCTCACTGATAGGGGATCAGATCTAAAATCTTCTGAAATCGAGCTCTCAGTTTTTTTCTACTTCTTTTCTCTTTACAAAAGTTAGGAGAATATTTTCCTTGATTTTCTGGGTTCTTAAGTTAAGATATGGCTTGATATTGAAGCTGTGCTTGATGATTACTGTTGTTCTGTGCTGCTGAATCCATTGTTTTCCTGCTATCATTTGCTGACTTTCAAACATATTTTCTTGTTTTGCTACCTGTGTCTAGGTACCTCCTTAACCTTGGACTACAAATTGAATGTGAAGATATGTGTGTTTCGGGACTAATACAATCAATCATTCTTAGTATTTAGGTCTTGTGTTTTGTTAATCAATATGACCCTTTCTCTTGTTAACTAATATCATGTGTTGTCTATTATTAATAGATATACACTTGTATCTAGTACATATAAGTTTCATGTAATGTACAAATCCTTAGGCTGTTATGTTGTAATTTCATCAGTTGTTAAATTTTGAATTTGGCTATACTCGAATCTGGATGTCAGTTGAATCTATCAGATTTGGTGGTAAATAGTTAAAGGTCTCAACTGAAATTTCCTTGAGTTCTTACATGAGTATTCATCAGAACCCAGCCCTTTTGTTGTAAATGGATAAGTGGCTGGACAAGTTTCCTTAGTTAGTTTGTTAATGTTCCTTTAATATGCTTGAATCTAGGTAGAATAAGTCTAATTTTCTCGAAATTGAGGGTTAAATCTCTATGGTTCTGAATCTGTAGGTAGCAGCTTTAGTTCAACATCTTGCGTAATGGTAATCAAAGTATTGGAGTGTGATTTGCAAAGTTTTCTTTTGTTGTTAAATTTCCAGATTTGTACTACTGCTTTTTGATGCTCTAATTGGGTCAAATACTGTAAAAGGACCCAACAAGAAAGTCATGCGGGCTGTCCAGTTGTTTAAGAAGTATTTGGACTTTGGATTTCATCCATTGGAATCCATCTGGCCCATTAGCCTTTGGCCCATCTCTTTACTTAATATTGTTCTGTGTCATGCCTCAAGTAAGATCGATTCCCGCCTGATCAATTTATTAAACCATGTGCTTTAGTGCAAACTTGTTAAATTGGCGTTATTATCACATTTGCTATGTACTGCGATTACCATTTAAATTTTGCTTTAAACGCACTGGCTTGAAAATCAAGAAAGCAACACATTTCAAAATCAGTCTTCTGCATACCAATATTTTACCAAAACAAATCCATAACCCATGGACCTCATCATTTTTTATCTTGAATCTTTGTTTAAAACGAACCTCGTAGTTTGCTTTAGGCACGTAATTAAATCATCACAACTACAGGTATGGTTCCTGTGGTGTGGCTGTGATACCTAATTTCAAATTAGTTTTATGTATGAATATCCGTAATTCGCTTTAATTTGAGCACATATCTTTTGAAATAAATTGAGGTGTGCCATCCAATCACATAGTCTATGGCCCTCACATCAATCTGTTAACTAATATAGAAAAATGCCCTGAACTCTCGTTGTTTGCTTTAGGCCCGTTAATTATATAAAGTATCATACCTATGGGTAGGGTCCCGTAACGTAGTTGTGATACACAATTCTAAAATTCGTGGGTACATTTATGTGACCAGGCCACAATTTAATATTGTTAATAATAATAAACATGTTGTAGATCGTCGGTACGGTTCCCGTGATATGGTTCGCAATGTGTAATCAAATAATTAGTTGTATGGCAATCACGGATTATTAAAAGCGGTTTAAAAGGGATAAAAATATGCATAGGTTTCAAAGATGTTTTAAAATCAGATAAATAGGCCAATAATAATAGTTGAGTGACCGTGCTAAAACCACGGAACTCGGAAATGCCTAACACCTTCTCCCGGGTTAACAGAATTCCTTACCCGAATCTCTGTGTTTTGCGGACTATAAAACAGAGTCAAACTTCCTCGATTCGGGATTTTAAACCGGTGACTTGGGACACCATAAATTATCCCAAGTGGTGACTCTGAACTTAAATAAATAACCCGTTTCGGTTATTGTCACTTTAAATTGGAAAAACTTTCCTATACCCCCTTCCGGGATAGAAAAATGAGGTGTGACACCGGGTTCCGGAACCAAAATGCGGGATCTGTCCAAAAAGTCAAACGTTAGTCAAACACTTCAAATTCATTAAGCCTAAAACTTTAAATTTCGACAAAGTCCGATATCTCGGGCTAGGGACTTTCGAATTCGATTCCGGGCAATACGCCCAAGTCCCAAATCACAATACGAACCCAGCGGGACCGTCAAAATACAAATTCGGGTTTGTTTAATTACAATGTTGACCGAAGTGAACCCAAATGAATTTTTAGGAAAATTTTTTATTTTTATCAACTTTAACATAAAAGCTTTCCGAAAATATGCCTGGACTGGGCACACAAATCGAGGAGGGATAAAATGAGGTGTTTAAAGCTTAAAAGCGCAGAATCGGGTTCTGAAACATAAGATGACCTTTCGGGTCATCACATTCTCCACTTCTAAAACAATCATTCGTCCTCAAACGGACATAGAAAAGTACCTGAACTGGTGAAAAGTGAGGATATCTACTCTGCATGTCCGACTCGGACTCCCAAGTAGCTGCCTCGACGGGCTGACCTCTCCACTACACTTGAGCTGAGGGATAACTTTTCAATCTCAACTGACGAACCTGCCTGGCTAGAATATCCACCCGCGCCTCCTCATAGGTCAAATCCATGTCCAACTGGAGAAAGCTGAAATCTAACACGTGGGCCGGATCGCCGTGATACTTCCGGAGCATGGACACATGGAATACCAGATGAACTGCTGACAAACTAGGTGGCAATGCGAGCCTGTAAGCCATCTCACCCACTCTCTGAATAATCTCAAAAGGCCAGATGTATTTAGGTCTTAACTTGACCTTCTTTCCAAACCTCATTACACCCTTCATGGGTGACACACGGAGCAATACTCTCTCTCCGACCATGAATGCAACATCACGAACCTTACAATCGGCATAACTCTTCTACCTGGATTGAGTTGTGCGAAGTCTATCCTGAATGATCTCAACCTTATCCAAGGCATCCTGTACAAAATGTGTACCCAATAACCGCGCCTGCCCCGGCTCAAACCATCCAACCGGCGATCGACACCGTCTACCATATAATGCCTCATAGGAAGCCATCTGGATGCTCGACTGATAACTGTCGTTATAGGAAAACTCTGCAAGCGGCAAGAACTGATCCCAAAAGCCTCTGAAGTCAATAACACAAGCTCGGAACATATCATCCAATATCTGAATAGTGCGCTCGGACTGTTCGTCCGTCTGAGAATGAAATGTTGTGCTCAGCTCAACCTGCGTGCCCAACTCACGTTGTACTGCTCTCCAGAAATGCAAGGTGAACTATGTACCTCGATCGGAAATGATAGATACGGGCACACCATGAAGACGAATGATCTCTGTCACACCTCTTTTTTTCGCTACTACACCCCGCGAAGGGCATAATAAAGGAGTTTTTCCAATTAAAGGACAATCGAAACAGGATTCGTTTATTAAGAAGTTCAAAGTCGCCACTTGGGAGATTTATGGTGTCCCAAGTCACCGGTTTGAATCCCGAATCAAGGAAAGGGTTTGACTCTGTATTAACAGTCGCGAACCAGAAATCCGAGTAAGGAATTCTGTTAATTCGGGAGAAGGGGTTAGGCACTCCCGAATTCCGTGGTTCTAGCACGGTCGCTCAACTGCTATATTTGGCTAAAGTCTGATTTTAATACATGTCATCCTATAGTGCAATTTTAAAATTGTCTAACCGCTTTTAATTGAAATTTTTTAAGAAAGTGAACGTCGTTTGAAAACGTATTTTTGGATCACGTCACATGAAATGCACCCGTATCCTCGACACATTTTTTATTCAACGTTTTGGGATTTGGATTTGGGTTGCATGAAATGCACAACCGTATTTAGGAAAGTAAGATTAAAAAAGCGCGCCTAAAGCGACTAACGTGTTATTATCTTTGCGGGAGGCCGTGAAAATTTGCTAAACGGCACGTTACGAATTCTAAGTATTAAAATTAATTAAGTGAGGGCCATGAGCTTAGTGATTTTATTTGTCATGGCACGCCTCAAATTATTCCAAAGAAATACACTCAACTTAAAGCAAACTACGGATGTTCATAAATTAGTTTTCTAAACTACTCATGACATTGACTATAAGGCTAAGAATATTGAACCAATACGTCAAGATAATTCCAGTTGCCAATTGCAATTCGTATTAAATGAATAAATAATGACCCTTTCATATAGGATATATATTTTTGGTGATCAAAATCTCTGAGCTAAACAAATATTAATGTATCTTAAATCCGATTTGAACAAACTTGACGAAACAGGTCAAATGCAATAACTAAGGCAGAAGAATCAAGGATGTGTCGCTTAATAGCGTTTTGGCATTCACAAAAATAAACCTTTCTATTTCACTGTCAGTAGCAAAATGACGTGCCAAACAAATAAGTTAATGAGTAATGGTCTACTAATACTTATGAATTTAGCCTAAACCCTCTTAGTATTAAAATAACACCATTATTTTATATCCAAACACTTATTCTAATGAAATCAACAGCAAAGCAGGATTTACTATGGCAATTAAACGTATCCAAGTAACATATCAATTCTCAATCTTAAAACCAATCTTATCACTGAATTACTTAGCACAAAGATGGAGTCAAATTACTAAAATGAAACATGATGATATTCGCAATTCATCCAAGAAAACATGATAGAACCTTAACGCCAAAGTTTATTTATTACAGGAACCGACAGAATTTGAGATTAAAAAGTAGGAAACGGACCTCAATACTCGATTTTACAGGTCTTAAAGGCGGAAGCAACAGGACTACGGCAACGGACCTCGACGGAAATGGGGAGCTCAAACGCGAACAAAAAACTGAAAGCAACCTCAAGAAACCTCAACCGGAACTCAAATCAGAAGCTTCGAATGGATCTCACAAACGAGTTCCAAAAATGGACTCAACCTCAAACGACAACTGGAGTTAATAATCAACTGAAACTCACTGGTGAAATGGTTTCTAGAGCAACAATCTACTTTGCTCTGTTCTTGTTACATGTTCGGATCAATTTGGAGATTCTGAAAGCACTTGGAAACGGGAAAATTCAGATTCACCGCGTTTTTGGTCTAGGCTGCTTCGGCGATGGTTGGCGTTTCCGGGCGAGTTTGCCGTTGGTTTGTGCTCGTTTTTGGGTTAGGAAGAAGCCATGGAATTTGGCTTTTCTTCTCTGAAGAAGAAGCTCAAAACGATGGGGGGTGTGAAGAAGACGATCGTTCAGGGAGGGGGGGTCTGTGTATTGCGGCGCTCCAGCCTTTTTCCAGATTTTTTAGGCGTTCTTTCTTGTGTATGATCTGTCTATATTTAGGTTTTAGGTACTATTATATAGGGGTAGGGATTAGGTTAGGGGTATGGGCCAAGGGATTATGGGCTAGGGAATTGGGCCAAAAACTAAAAAAATGGACTACAAGATTTATAAAGACGGGATAAACCAACCTAAAACTAATTCCTCCTTCTAAAATTATGTACACTTACAATATAAAAAAAAGTATAAAACTAATTTTATTAATTGAACTAAACTATACAACATAAAACTATTTTTTTGTGTTTTCAAGATAATATAAAAATAAAGATAAGGTACTATTTTTGTATATTTTTTCTATTTAAATTTACGAAAGATACGTAAGCTAAAATATTTTTTTTTTAATTTTCATTTTTTGTGACGAAATAAAGTAAAAGAGTCACAATTAACTAAAATAGCTAATATTAGGCCTAAATTAAATATTTACATGCTAAAATATGAAAAATCTTAGGGAGGGTCAAAAATCACATGTCTACAGCTGCCCCTCTTTGACCGGAAACGTGAAGAGTTTTCAGACAAATAACGACTAGACAGGTTTTTTGACCCGACCCTTATTTGGAGGGACCGAAATTGAAAGAAAAGGAGAATGTGACCGAGCCCTGGTAGCTGAGCTGCCTACATATCCTTGGCTATAAAGGAATCAGGCCACGTGTAGTTCAGAAGTGAGTGAGATGATGGAGTATGCCGAGGTGGAGAGCCACTCGAGGTGCCGTTCCGCCGAGGTTCCGGTCCGCGGTCCTGCTATTACATCAAAATCAAAAGATATGAAAAGACTAGCTAAGCCTGTCAACTACGAGTTACAAGATTCCTATCTGTAAGTCTTCTGAAGCTTGATCTTGAGTCTTGAATGGTTCTTCATGCAGACTTTGGATCTGAACCTTGACGCTAGCTAGTTGCAGGTGCTAATTCATTCATCCTCAGCTTTTCGGACCAAACCCGGACACCACACCACGCTTGTGACTCCAATCATGTCTTAAGCAATTCATATCTTTCTCTACTTCTGCATTTGGATTCACTTTTTCCTTCTTTTTGTTTCTCCTCTTCTTTTATTATTTTGGATTATGACTAACTTCCGCTGATCATCTCGGACTGTTGACTTGCATTCTTTCCGCAAGCCTCTTTTATTGTTGCCTTGAATTGTGATCTGAGATGTTTTGCCATTTCTCCGAATGATGCTTGACTGCTAAGACTTGAAACATATGCCTCTGTTATCCAGGCGGGCTCCTGATTGCTAAAACTTGAAATAAATGCCTCTGTTCTCCAGGCGGGCTCCGGATTGCTAAAACTTGGAATATATGCCTCTGTTCTCCAGGGTAATTCCTCTCGTGAGCCTTCAGCTGTCGCGACGCATATGCAATCACCCTGCCATCCTGGATCAATACTTCACCAAGTCCAATACGAGATGCGCCACAATATACTGTATAAGGCCCTGAACCTTTGGGCAACACCAATACCAGCGCCGTAGTCAAGGCAATCTTGAGCTTCTGAAAGCTCGCCTACACTCATCTAACCATCTGAACGGGCACCCTTCTGGGTCAACCAAGTCAACGGGGCTACTATAGATGAACCCCCCCCCCCCCCACACACACAAACTAACGGTAATAACCCGTCAATCCCAAGAAACTCTGGATCTCTGCAGCTGAAGTGGGTCTAAGCCAATTCTTAACTAAATAACCCGTCAATCCCAGCTCAATCTTCTTAGGATCCACCTAAATATCCTCTGCTGACTCAACGTGCCCCAAGAAAGCGACTGAGCTAAACCAGAACTCACATTTTAAAAACTTAGCATACAACTGGCTGTCTCTCAAAGTCTGAAGAACGATTCGAAGATTCTGCTCATACTCCTCTCGATTGCGGGAGTAGATCAAGATATCATCAATAAAAACAATCATAAAGGAATCCAAATAGGGCTTGAACACCTGGTTCAACAAATCCATAAATGTTGCTGGGGCATTTGTCAGCCCAAATGATATCATTAGGAACTCATAATGCCCATACCGAGCTGAAAAGCTGTCTTAAGGACATCGGATGCCCTAATCCTCATCTAGTGTTAGCCATACCTCAAATCGATCTTTGAAAACACCTTGGCACCCTGAAGCTGATCGAATAAGCCATCAATCCTCTGTAATGGATACTGTTCTTGATGGTGACTTTGTTCAACTGCCGATAATCTATACACATCCTCATCGATCCATCCTTCTTCTTCACAAACAACACTGTCGCACCCCAGGGCGAGACACTAGGTCTACAGAAGCCCTTATCAAGCAAATCCTGCAACTACTCCTTCAATTCTTTCAACTCTGGCGGGGCCATACGATATGGTGGAATAGAAATGGGCTGAGTGCCCGGAGCCAAATTAATACAGAAGTCGATATCTCTGTCGGGTGGCATCCTTCTACATGAAACACCTCTGGGAACTCATGGACAATTGGTACTGAATCCATGGAAGGAACCTCCGAACTAGAATCGTAGACATAAGCCAAATAAGCTATACACCCCTTCTCGACCATATGCCGAGCCTTCACATAAGAGATAACCCTGTTGGTAGAATGGACAGGAGCCCCTCTCCACTCTAATCGAGGCAACCCCATCAAGGCGGTCACCGTCTTGGCGTGACAATCCAATATAGCATAATAAGGTGACAGCCAATTCATACCCAAAATGACATTAAAATCAATGATATCGAGAAGTAAGAGATCTACATGAGTCTCATGAATCCCAGTAGTAACCACACAGGAGCGATAAACATGATCTACAACGATAGCATCTCCCACAGGGGTAACACATACACAGGGTCACTCAAAGAATCACGAGGCACAACCAAACAAGAAGCAAAATAGGATGACACGTAGGAATAAGTAGAACCCGAATCAAATAGAACTGAGGCATCTCTACTGCAAAGTGAAGCCGTACCTAATAACTGCATCAGATGACTCAGCCTTAGGCCTGGCTGGAAAAGCATAGCATCGGGGCTGGGCCCCACCACTCTCAACTATATCTCGAGGACGAGCCATGGCTGACTGGCCTCCACCTCTAGCGGCCTGACCTCCACCTCTAATGCCCCGACCTCCACCTCTAGTTATATGACCCCTACCTCTAGCTGGTTGAGTGGGAGGCGAAACACCCGATGCTGGGACCATGGCACGAGAACCCTGATACTAAGTAGTGCTTGATGCTCGAGGGCAAAATCTAGCAATGTGCCTCGGATCACCACAAGTATAACAAGGCCTCGGCTGCTGAGACTGCTGACCCTGAAACTTCCATGGCGACCTAAGTAACCACCCAGAAAACTCTGGAGCGGGGGTGCACTAATTGAAGCTGGTGGAGCACTGTAGGCTAACTAATCGAAATAATGTATATAAGGGCCACGACCACGACCACCTAGAGCACTGTGAGATGCCTGGAGTGCTGAGTGAAACGGCCTAGGAGGATGGACTCTACCAAAAGTACCCCTACCTCCAGATGAGGCACCACTTAATCCACCAGAATGATGAGGTCTCTTGTCAGATCCCTGACCGCTCCCCTGAGCTAGTACTATCTCGACTCGCCTGGCAACATCAATCTCCTTGGCCATCTGCAACTTGATAGGCTGAGCAATTCCCTCAATAAAACTCCTTACCCCCTCTCTCAGTAAGAAGCAGAAGAATAGCATGATGGGCCAAATCCACAAATCGGGTCTCATACTAAGTGACAGACATGGAGCCCTGTTGAAGACACTTGAATTGCCTCCGATAGTCCTCTTTCAATCTGACATGAAGGAACTTCTCGAGAAATAGCTGAGAGAACTAGTCCCAAGTGAGAGCAGGCGACCCACCTGTCTTGGTCAACACATAATCCCTCCATAATTTCTTGCCTGAACCCGACAACTAAAATGCAGCGAAATTGACCCCATGGGTCTCCATTATGCCCATGCTCTGTAACACCTCATGACAACTGTCAAGATAGTCCTGGGGGTCCTCTGAAGATGCACTGCTGAAGTGAATTGGGAAAATCTTAGTAAACCTATCCAATCTCCATAAAGCCTCAGAAGACATAGCTGATCCATCACCGTCCTGGGTCACAACACCCGGCTGAACTACCCCAACGGGCTGAGTCGCCGGAGTCTGAAATTGTAGAGACATCTGCTCTAGATCTGTGCTCCTCCCCCAGCCTGAGAGACAACTGGTGCTAGAGGAAATGTGCCGGCCTGTGCCACACTCTCCATGAGACCTACTAAATGGACCAAAGCATCCTGAAGCACTAGGGTAGCAATGAACCCCTCTAAGACCTGAGATGGTCCTGCTGGAACACCTGGCTGGATCCTCCTCATCAAACTCTACCTGAGGCTCCGCCGCTGGTGCTGTTACTCGGGCTCTCGATTGAGCCATACCGCTGCCTCGGCCTCTGGCACGGCCTCGACCTCTGCCCCTCATGGGAGCTGCCACTAGGGGCTCTGGCTGCTGCTCAGTTGAGGATGCGATACGTGTTCTCGCCATCTGCAAGAGGCAAAAGTAGAAGAGTTCAATTAGAAATGAGAGAACAAAATCGCACGACAGAGAAAAATACACGACATCACCCTTCGGGCATTAATTCTCATAACATGGCACGGCATTCCCCTTCGTGCTTTTAACACTCACAATATGACACAACATCACCCTTCGTTCTTTTACTCTCTCATAACATGGAACGACATCACCTTTCGTGCATTAACACTCTCCCTTACCATAAAGCAATGAACAGAAGACAACAGGGAGATAAAAATAACAAGAACAAGTCTTACTTCAATATTTGGTTCCACAATACCAACCTCAATTATGAAATCAATACTCAATTGTCACCAAAAGATCCGTAAACATGATAAGACCGATCAACTTAATTATGCTAGTCTAAACATGGATAACATGATCAAAGAAAACAATAATGAAAAGAATCGGGTCCCACCCGCATGCTTCAACCCGACAACAACGCATAGGTACTCGTCACCTCACCTATACGTTGTAACCAACATCTAAACACGTAGCAAATAGACAAATAAGTCATAATCCCTCAAGTTAAGGTTAACCATGACACTGACCTCGCTCCAAAGACCAAACTCAAAGCTCAACCATCGCTTTGCCTTTCAAGCAAGCCTCCAAACAAATAAAATCTAGCAATTTACCAACCAAATGATTCAAATGAAGCCTTAGGAACTACTCACGATTGTAAAGAATTCAATTTAGGTCATTATTGAAAAAGTCAACAAAAGTCAATACCCGGGCCCACTTGGACCAAACCCGAAATACGGAGCAAAACTCGATTACCCATTCACCCCCGAGCCCGGTTATGTGATTTGTTTTGGAATCCGACCTCAATTTGAGGTCTAAATCCCCAATTTATCAAATCCCTAGTTTCCACCCATAAACCCCCAATCCACCATGAAAACTCTAGATTTTAGGTTAAAATCTTAGGAAAAGTAGTGAAAGATTAAAAGAAACTAGTTTAGAATCACTTAACAATGATTTTGGGATAAAGGAGTCTTGTAATAATCGCCTCTAAGGTTTTAGGTTTTGAAAATTTAAAGAATGAACCAAAAATCGTGTCTAAGTCATATTTACCAAGCTGCAGATGTCGCACTTGCAACCTAGGCTTCACAAATGCAAAGCCCGCAAATGCGAGAAGTCCATCGCATTTGCGAAGACTCTCACACTTCTGCTATCTTCGCAAATGCGAAGAATGTTTGCTAATGCGAACGCGAACTGGGTGATCGCAAATGCGAAGAATGCACTCCCCAGACTTACTTCGCAAATGCGAAGGATGTTTCACAATGCGAAACCTGTGTGGCCTAGCTACTCTTTGAATTTGCGATGAGTAGCACGCAAATACGAACCCCTCAAAGGTCGCAAATGCGATGCCTGATCTCGCAAATGCGAGATCAGAGGCCTGCACCAGAACTGGAACACAAGCAACATTTTCTAAGTTAAATTTCACTCCGTAGCCTATCCGAAACTTACCCAAGCCCTCGGGGCTCTAAACTAAAAGTGCACACAAGTCTGAAAACATCATACGAACTTGCTCGCATGATCAAATCACCAAACTAACACTTAGAACTATGAATTTAGCACCAAATCAAATGAAATTCTCAAGGAAACTTTGAAATTTCTATTTTCACAACAAGGCGTCCGAATCACGTCAAACCAACTCTGTTTCTCACCAAATTTTACAGACAAGTCATAAATATGGAATTGAGTCTATACCAAATTCCAGAACCAAAATCGAACCCGTTATCCAAAAAGTCAAACTTTAGTCAAACACTTAAAATTCGTTAAGCCTTAAACTTTCAAATTTTGACAAAGTCCGATATCTCAGGCTAGGGACTTTCGAATTCGGTTTCGGGCATATGACCAAATCCCAAATCACAATGCAGACCCACCGGGACTGTCAAAATATGAATCCGAATCCGTTTAACCAAAATATTGACCGAAGTCAACCCAAATAAAATTTTAGGCAAAAATTCTTATTTTTATCAACTTTTAACATAAAAAGCTTTCCGAAAATACGCCCGGACTGAGCACACAAATTGAGGATGGATAAAATGAGGTGTTTAAATCTTAAAAGCGCAGAGTCGGGTTCTAAAACATAAGATGATCTTTCGGGTCATCACAATGGCTTACCATGTGGCAATTCATAATATAAGATTTAATAATGATTAGTTGCATATCAATCAGTTGCCTTGTGGGTTCCTATTTATTTATTTATTTATTTATTTATTTATTTATTGTGCTAATAAAAAAAAGCAATGAAAAAATTATATTGGTAATGAAGAGTGATTAGAGGACAGTGAAGAGTCGCAATATAAGAGGTAAAAGTAACCGCCTTGTTGTTGGCTAATATAAGCCCCTTACCTTGCTGGATCCAACAATCCGAAGCATATACAAATAAGATCATCAAAGGTACTTATCATTTTTTTCCCTTTTTCACTTTAATTTCATTACCTAATATTAAGAAACCCATACATGTCTAAAATTATAATTATTCAACTTTTTTCCTTCTACACTTATTTAGTTGCTTCTTTAATATCCATTTGTTAAAGGAAATATTTATAGCGAGGACTACCCATCATCAAAGTCTTATTTTCTCAATATTTTTTGGGGAGAAAATGGAGTTGGAGATGCCAAATGAGAGTACGTAAGATAAATATTTGCATGGATTGTATATGTGAACATCATTAAATTTTATTCTCCTGAATTTGTTTAAGATCGACATGATTTTCCATCTATAGTGTTTATTAGTCATATGTACAAAAAGGGTATTGCTTCAAATATATTTTTTCTTCTCAAGCTGAAGGAACAAATATCGACGGGCACAATTCTGACAGCCATAAGATAGAAAGCCACAGCCAATTAGAACTTCTCCATAAATTAATCCGCATAGCAATGTAGAAGAAATTCAAAGGTCCATTTGGGAGGAGAAATGATTAACATTGCATGCAAACATATGGACTTGTATTTGTGAATTTTTTTTATAGATTTGTCATGATGGTTAATAACGATACCTATTTGAATTTTTTTCCATGTGGCATGTTATGATTATTTAACTTGTGTGTAAATTCGAACAAAAACATGAATACATGATTTTGTAGGGTTTATGATGATGAATTTAATTGATATTTATTTAGTAGTATTATTTCACCTTCGACATAGTATGCAGTTTAAATTTGAATGATATATACGCAGAAAAAGGAATCGCAAAGATGGTTTTACTTAGAAACATGAGAATTTAAGTAAATGATAGTTTTCATTATTCTTTTCTTTTTGGTGTTTTTGTCACGATGGTGATTTGAGTCATGATATCTTTTTCTGATATTTTACAGAAGCTGAATTATGGGCATCTTATGAACCCTAGAAGTTTATTTTATGTGTCATACTATCTAAGATTTATGAGAGATTAGACATTGAGATCAGTAAATGAGATAGTAAAAGATTATCCTTAATAAAACTGTCTCCAAATTTTATAAATATTCATTACTCAATGAAAATATTGTCTTGCTTCATTAGCCTTTAGAAGGCCTCTGCAAGACATAATAATAGGATTATGTAAAAAACCATGCGAAGTGCGGACCATTACACTATTGGGTTTTTGGGCTTTTTCCCTTCTTATGTGGATAAATAAAATACCCTTTGGACCTAGCCCACTTTGACCTATAGCCCACTAATATCAAGACATATAAATATGACCTAAAGATATATAAATATGACCTAATTCAGGTTAGAAACAAAACAAGAGAGAAAACATAAAAGTGCAGCCGTTTCTGAAGCCTTGTGAGAGAAAAAGTGTGTTCTTTTGCTCCAGAAAACTTTTACTCAGTCAGTTCGATTCAATAAGCATTTTCTGACTCGTTAACTGCTGGATCATGCTCAAATTTGAACTGGGAGTTCTCAACATCCGTTTCTTGGATTTCAATGGTGGAGATTTGATTTGGAGGTATGTAGCTTCAATTTTGGAGGCGTGAACAGTAGCTTGGTTTTGGGGTGATTTCTCTCCTTTCTTCAATCATTTTAATGCAATCTTATTTTTATTGTTTCTCTTGGTTTGACACTTACTGTATGCCTAATTTAGAGAACTTTATAAATCTTGTTGATTGACTTAGTAGAGCTTTGAGGGCCTTTCGTCTCGTGGTTTTTACCTCTTCACATTGAAGGGGGTTTTCACGTAAATTTGGTATCTCGTATCTTGATTATTTTTGCCTTGTTATTCTTCATTTGCTTGTGGTATAGTTGCTGCTCATATTACCATTTGGGATAATTTATTGTCATCTATTGGTCAGGTAGATTGGAAAAGTCTGACTTGGGTATTATTCTGCTGCTACCTCGTCGTGCACATTGCTTGTGCTTGTTATTTTCCAATAAAGTGGTATCAGAGCTTTTGGTTATATTTGATTATGTTGATTTTCTATTTGAATGATGGAGGCAAATATGAGTAAGATGGTTTATTTGAATAGCAGTAATTATACATTTGGAAAGGCAAGATGAAAGACTTCTATTTGTAGGGAAAATGCATGTACCTGTGTTTGCTTCCAACAAACCTGAAACTCTATCTGTTGAGGATTGGGAATTTTAGCGCTTATATGTTTGGGGTTATATCATACAATGAGTTAAAGATAATATCCGTAATCATATTGTTAATGAGACACATGCCAGAACATTGTGGGAAAAGCTCAAGACACTTTATTCTTCAAAAACTGACAATAATAAATTATTCTTGCTTAAACAATTGATGAATATTCGATAGAAAGAGGGAAGTCCTATTTCTGATCATATAAATAATTTCCAGGGTGTCAAAGACCAGCTGTCTGGAATGGGTATAAGATTTGATTAAGAAATACATGTAATCTGGTTGTTGAATACTTTGCCTGGCTCTCGAGAAACTCTTTGAGATTTTCTTTGACTAATTTTGCTCCCAGTGGTTAAGAGTTGTGCCTTAAATGAAGAGATGAGGAGAAGATCTCAAGCTTTGTCTTCTTTAGCTTCACACTCCGATATTTTGGTTACTGAAGACAGGGGGAGAAGTAACTCAGAGGTCAAAATGATAGAGGCAGAAGTAGAAGCAAGTCGAGGTCCAGGTACTGGAATGTTACATGTGATCATTGTAACAAGAAGGGGCACATCAAGAAGTTTTGTTTCAAGCTTAAGAGAGAAATGAGATAACAAAAGAAAGATGGCGACAATGAAAATCGTTTTGCTACTATTGTTGATGATGATCTTATTTTATGCCTTGACGAAGATAACATTAATCTTGTTCATGATGAACTATCTGGTTTGTGGATTCTGGTGCCACTTCTCATGTCTTGTCAAAGAAGGAATAATTTTCTTCTGATACTCAAGGTAACTTTGGAAAGTTAAAAATGGATAATGATGGTGAGGTTGATGTATTTGACATCGGTATTGTTTGTTTGAAAACTAACAATGACTCCAAGTTAGTTCTTAACAATGTCAAGCATACTGCAGATGTCCGCTTGAATCTAATCTCTGCAGGAAAGATTGATGATGATGGTTATTATAACATCCTTGGTGGTGGCCAGTGGAAGCTTACTAGAGGCTTAATGGATGTGGCTCGAGGTATCAAGGTATCTCACTTGTACAAAATTCATGGCTTCATTTCTATTGACTCAGTTAATTTGGTGAAGGATGATTCATCAGAGTTATGGCATAGAAGGTTGAGTGATATGAGTGAGAAAGAGATTGATAGTTTGGCTAAGAAGAATTTGTTTTCTGAAGTAAAGCAAGAAAAATTAGAGAGATGTGCTCATTGCTTAGCCGGAAAACAGAAAAGAGTTTCTTTTCAGAATTATCCGCCTTCGGGAAAGCTTGATTTGTTGGAATTGGTACATTCTGATTTATGTGGTACTTTTAAAGTAAGGTCTCATGGTGATGCACTTTACTTTGTGATTTTTATTGATGATCATTCTCGCAAACTCTGGGTATTTTCTTTGAAGTCCAAGGATCAAGTGCTTGATGTGTTTAAGAATTTCTGGCCTTGGTTGAGAGGCAGACAGGGAAAAAATTAACATGCATCTGCTCAGACAATGGTGGTGAGTATATTGGTCCTTTTGATAATTATTGCAGATCGTAGGGTATTCGGCATAAGAAAACTCCTCCAAAGACTCCTCAATTGAATGGTTTTAGAGATGATGAATAGAACTTTTGTTGAGAGGATTAGATGATTGCTTTCAGATGCTAAGCTGCCAAACTCCTTTTGGGCAGAAGCACTTAATACTGCTACTTATATTATCAATTTATCACTTACTATTGCTTTAGATGGTGATGTCCCTAACAAAGTTTGGTTTGGTAAGAATGTCTCTTATGATCACTTGAGAGTCTTCAGGTGTAAGACCTTTGTGCATGTTTCTAAGGATGAGAGGTCAAAGCTGGATGTTAAAACTAGGTAGTGTATCTTCATTGGTTATGGTGAAGATGAATTTGGTTGTCGTTTCTATAGTCCAATTGAAAAGAAACTTTTTAGAAGCTATGATATTGTGTTAAGACCAGACAATTGAAGATTTTGACAAAGCTGAGAAGGTTGATTCTCAGAGCAGTGAGAGCTTAGTTGATGTTGATCACCTAAAGAAAATCTTCAAACTGATGATAATCAAGTTGATAATGAAGATGGTGATCATATTCAAAATGACCAACAACATATTGTTGATGCTCCAGTGCAAGATGATGTGGTTAACCAGCAACCCACTACTATTGATGGTCTGGAGAGCTCTCCCAGAAGATATACTAGAGACAAAGTACCTTCATCTCGTTATCCTCCTTTTGAGTATGTACTCTTGACTGATGGGGAGAACCTAAAAGTTTTGCAGAGGACATGAATAGTGATGAAAAAGAAAAGTGGTTTGATGCTATGAAGGATGAGATGAAATCCTTGCATGATAATCATACCTTTGGTTTGGTTAAGCTACCTAAAGACATAAAAACTTTGAAAAATAGTTGGGATTATGGTAACCCAGTTCCAAGGTACAAGGCTAGATTGGTTGTCAAGGGAATTAATCAGAAAAATGGAGATGAATTTGATAAAATCTTTTTTTCAGTTATGAAGATATCATCCGTTTGGGTTGTTCTAGGCTTGGCTGCAAGCCTAGATTTAGAGGTTGAGTAAATGGATGTTAAAACTGCTTTTCTCCATGGTGACTTAGATGAAAAAATTTATATGGAGCAGCCAGAAGATTTTAAAGTCAAGGTAAAAGAGAATTTCGTTTGCAAGTTGAAGAAGAGCTTGTATAGTTTGAAACAAGCTCCTAGGAACTGGTACATGAAGTTTGGTTCTTTTATGAGTCAGCAGGGCTTCAAGAAGACTTCTTTAGACCATTGTGTTTTTGTACAAAAATTCTCTGATAATGATTTTATTATCTTATTACTTTATGTTGACGACATACTTGTTGCTGATCATAATGCTTGCAAGATTCAGTAGTTGAAGCAAGAGTTGAACAAGTTTTTTTCTATAAAAGACTTAGGACCAGCAGGACAGATTCTTGGCATGCAGATTGTCCGCGACAGGTAGGCCAAAAAATTATGGTTATCACAAGAGAAGTACATTCAGAAAGTACTTCACAGGTTCAATATGGATAAAGCTAAGATTGTAAATACACCTTTAGCTATGCACTTCAAATTGAGCATGACACAATGTCCTTCCAGTGATGATGAGAAGGAAGATATGAAGAAAGTTCCATATGCTTCAGCTCTTGGCAGTTTGATGTATGCAATGATTTGTAAAAGACTAGATATTGCTCGTGATGTTGGTATTTTTAGCCATTTTCTTTCTAATCCAGGAAGAAAGCATTGAAATGCGGTGAAGTGGATAATGAGATATCTTTGTAGCACTTCTAGTCTGAGTTCGTATTTTGGGGTAGGGAAACCTATTCTTTGTGGTTATACTGATTCAGATATGGTATGTGATGTTGATACTCACAAGTCAACTTCAGGCTACCTGGTTACCTTTGCAGGGGGAGTTGTGTCTTGGCAATCTAGGTTGCAAAATATGCTGCTCTATCTACTACAGAAGTTGAGCTTATTGCTGCCATTGAAGCTTGTAAAGAGTTGCTCCGGATGAAGAGATTTTTGGGGGAACTTGGATTTGCTCAAGAGAGGTATGTGATTTAGTGCGACAGCCAAAGTGCTATTCATCTTGGCAAGAATTCTACATTCCATGGTAGGTCTATGTAACACCCCGTACATTCGGACTAAGTGTGGATATGTTAAATGGGTATTAATTTAATATTTTAGACATATGAAGTCCTAGAGGGATGATTATTGGTAAAATAGTTGTTTCGGAATCAAGATGGAAAGTGAGGTGCGTAAGATTCGACAAAATCGACTAAGTTTACAAAAGGTCCGTCTTCCAGCAACATTTAGTGTAAATTTGTAAGTACTTTGGGAAAACTCAAAAGAATAAAGTTGTAGGCCTTTGAAATAGTTTTCCAACAATATATTGTGGAGCCAAACGGAGCTCTGTGCAAAAAGTTATGCCCGTTTTATAGAACAGTGTGCAATCACCATGCCCGGATCGCGCCCGGACCGTGACCGCGGTCGTGAGGTAGTGTTCCTGCTATTTACTGCGGTCGGGCCGCGGTCAGGCCTACAGGGCCGTGGTGGCATACTTGGGGAGTCATTTTTTAAGCCCTATTTCGTCCCCCACTGCCCCAAAATATAAAAAATTGCTCTAGAAAGGAAAGCTCTCAAAAACCTAACTCCTTAAGGGTCCCTAACCACCCAAGGTAAGTTCTAATGGTGATTCTAAGTTAATTTTAATTTCCCAACATCTAATTAACAAGGGTAAACCATCCATATCATTAGATATTCGATTGGGACATCATTGTTGAGAGAAGGAACCCTAGAACTCGAATTCAAGGGGATTGAACTTCAAAAAGGTAATGTCTTCACCCTCTAATTGATTCTAGCATTGGTTTAGGATTATAAACCCTAGCTCATGAGATATGAGTTGATGGGTTTGATGGAAAAGCATGAACGATTATAAGTTTGGGTGTTGATTGTTGATTATTGGTTAAGGGTGTTGTTTACCTTATCAGTGATAAAGAATAATGTTGAATATAGCCATTTGAGACTTTAGAATTTATCTAGGAGCAAGAGAATGAGTTATTGGGTGTAGAGACACAATTAATAAGGACTATGAAGCTTTATTCTCACCGAGTGTTTGATAAAATGCCTAAGTAACCAAAATATGAGTATTATTGCTAATATGGAATCCGTTTGACTTGTATTGATATAGATTAAAGTTGAAAGGGTTGGCGAATGTTGTATTACACTCAAGAGCAGGAAGTTAAGGTATGTGAGGCTAACTCTCTATGTTTGGGAATGTTAATGATTCTCCCTACACTACGTTTCTTTACGACGTTACTAATTGCCTCAGAAATATAGTTTAGCCTAGTTCCTTGAATAGTTGTAGAACTTTTATTCTTTAGCTTTATAACTCGTTCATGACTTTCTTTCTTAACGTTGTGAGCTCAGTGCGTATTCAATGTGGACTTGGGTTTGATTCCCCCAAGTCTTAGTATAGATTACTTAGTATGCCATAAACAGTTGAAGTTTCAGTGTTCATAATTAGTTCAAGAATACATGTCTCAGTCTAGTCCTATTCAGTATTCCAGTATTATGTAACTCAGTGTGATCCACCCTTCCAGTATCATGTAACTCAGTGTGATTCAGTATTTCACTATCATGTATTGCAGTATGATTCTCAGTTCCTGATTTTAAATCTCTGAATGTTAAACACCTGTATTTGGGCCTGAGGCCGCAGTTTATGCTTTATGCATTTTTGGGCCCGAGGCCGCAGTTTATGCTTTATGCATCTTTGGGCTCGAGGCCGCAGTTTATGCTTTATGCATCTTTGGGCCTGAGGCGGTAGTTATGCATATGTATACTTGGGCTTGAGGCCGCAGTTTGTGCACATATATATTGGGCCTGAGGCCGCAGTTTATTTATTTAGATAAACAGGTGGTTCATCATTCAGAAGAGGGAGTATTCATATCCTTACTTCCTTTGTTCAGTTCAATTATCAGTTATCATTTCAGTTACAAGTTATCAGTTCAGTTATCAGTTATCAGTTATCATTTCAGTTTCAGTTTCAGTTTCAGTAGTTATCATTTCAATTATCAATTATCAATTATCAATTCTCAGTTATCAGCTTAGTTTCAGTTTCAACATTTTTAGTTCTTTCTTTCAGTTGCTTTACATACCAGTGCAATTCAAATGTACTGACGTCCCTTTTGCCCGAGGCCTGCATCTCACGATGCAGGTAATGATTTACAGGTTGGCGATTCAGAGCGCTAGGATTCTCGTATCAGCTATTTAGTGATCCCTAGTTCTTTTGGGGCATTATCATTACCTTACAGTCTTCAGTATTTTCAGACAGTCAGTATTTTTAGTGCTTCATTAGAGGCTTCATAGACTAGAGTAACAGGTAGACAGAGTCGCAGGCTTTTCATATTAAGCTAAGTTGGTTACAAATATATTTCAGAATTGTATTATTATTTCCGCACTTTGATTTATATAATCCAGACTTTCAGTATATCAGCATATGTTAGTTTATCTTCCGCATTCAGTATGTTATGATATCACAGTTGATTCAACCAGTCAGTTGGTTCGCTCGATCACATATAGTCAGGCACCGAGTGCCGTATTTCATCCAGGCCCAGGTTCGGGGCGTGACAAAGCTTGGTATCAGAGCACTAGGTTCAAGAGTCCTAGGGAGTCTATGAAGCCGTGTCTAGTGGAGTTCCTTTTATATGTGTGTGTCGGCCACCCATATAAACGGTTAACTACCAAGACATCCAGGATTGTCTCATTTCTTTCTACTCTATATCGTGCCATGAAGCTTAGAGAAATAGTTAACCTTCTCTTCCTATCGAATTCCAAACGTATTGGATGCCCAAGTGACGCGCAGGAGAAACCTAAGGTCCTAGAGAGGATAATTGCCCATTGGGGTACAATTATGGAGTACAGGTTGGTAAATATGAGACTTGAGAGGATGTTAAAAGTGGGATGCAATGGATAGTAGTACATATTAGAGCATAACCTTATCAGAAAGAACAAAAGCAATTATCATGTCTTATGGTTATCAGTTTACCTCAGTTACCAGTTATTCAGTCTTTCAGTTAGCAAGTTTGTGGTTATTTAGTACTCCAGTATTTAGTTATTTGTTTACCAAATATCCAATTTTCAGTGTACCAAGATTTCTGGTGACTTGTGAGTATAAAGTGATGCATATGGGTTCTCATAGAAAATGAAGTAATAGTGATAATAGCAAAACCTTTGCATATTTTAGGTATGGATTAAGACCAAGATTCACCGGACGGTGCAAGAAGTGATTTATCAGATGATGGTATACTTTGAAAGATGAGTTTGTGCATGGTAGTGTATTCGTATGTGTTTTACCTTCTAGAACAACTTCAATTAATTTTTGGAAATGGAGCCACAAGTTGGATGATGATATTTCAGATATCAGACCCTAACATTGGTCACTATAGTTTGGACAAAAAAGAGCCTAAGGGTAAAATACCTAGGAGTCAAAAACGATTGTTATTATTAGATATGTATTTTTCGTAGAACTCATGCAAATGACTAGAAGATATGATGTATGCAATGAGAACCAAGAGCAGCCAATAGTGAATTTCAGGGAACGATTTTAAGTTGTTCATATTTATTCAAATCAAAACTAGAAGTACCACGTTAGTAAGTTACTATAAGAAGCAACTATTGATGTTAGATAAAAGATATGGCAGTTCCCCTTAGGTTATGTGACACAATGATTACCCGGGATGTTTATAGTATGATATGATTTAGTATTGTATAGAAAGTTTGGGGTTAGATATTCCAATTTCATTTAAGGCAGATGAATTCCCTAAGTATGATCCATGCACATAGTTTACAAGGAAAAAAGGGATAGTATGTGACCGTAGAACAGGGCCGGATGGTGAGGGAAGTTAGAATAACCTTATGCTGCACTTTAGTTATTCAAAGCAGAGCAAGAAAACATGATGGTAGCAGGTGGTTAGTAAAAGAATAGTAAGTAAGTTTTGAGTTGATACGTGAATTAGCACTTTCAGCAGAGCTAGTAGAGGTAAACTTTGATTCATTTAGCCAGGTTAACTCTAGTGAGAGGATGACAGTTTGAAATACCGAACGTCTGTTAGAACCCAAAGAGTTTAAGTTAAATCCGAAGTACAGTGATAGTGGGAAAAACAATCAGCTAGCAAGAAGAGAGCAAACTATAGAAGAATAGCCTTTAGGAATTATCGAAATGTGGTTTCTCCAAGATTGACAGTGTAAGCAGAGTTAAATTATTAAGATTGTGTGAGCACGTGATTTTTGCCTCACAGGAATTACTCCTACAGAATCCCAAAAATCAGATTGTTTCCTTTTAATTATTTATTATTTTAGGAATTATTGTAGAAATTTTCTGATTGTTTTGCATTTCTGTGTGCATGTTTAATCTTAGTTAATTCATGAAAAATACAAAAAAAAAGTACATTGCATTTGCATTTAGGATTTGATGTTACAAGTTTTAAGATTTAATTTAGGTTTTATTTTTAATTTAAAAATGAAAAAGAATTTTTGAAAAGAAAAAGAAACAAAAGAATGAGGAAGTCTGATTTTGGGCCAAGCCACCTAAATTCCCCAAACCTAATCGATTACACACTTTACCCGACCAAAACCGGCTCATATTCGTTCCCCAACCCGGTCTTCCCTTTTAGGAACCAAACGATGCCGTTTCAATTATTTTTGATCAGGACCGTCGATCTCACATGATCTGACGGTCCGGAACTAAGCCCCATTTTACTATATAGCTGTCCAAACGCCCCCTACCACCCCCCTCTAACTCATCTCTCTCATCTCCCTTTCTCTTCAGAGACCGAACAAGAACCCCAGCGCCGCCGCATTTCTCCACCACCTCAAGCCGGCGGCGTCGCCTCCAATCTACCCCAAATCTACACCACAGACTCCCCTTCACCTCCCCATTCCAAATCCTCACTCCTTTTCCTTCGAATCTTTCTGAAACTCTTCGAATCTCGAATCTAGAGTTGAGCCCTAAAATCCCAAAAAAAAACCTAAATTGAGATTTCAATGAAGATTGGGGTCTAGTTGGATTTTATTCGTGTGTTCTTGATAAGAACAATTAATGTTAAACTCGGCTTGAATTTGAAGATTTGAAGACCTTACTTGTTGTCCGAACCTTTTTAGGTATTTTTCCTTTTCTTTTGTTATCTTCTCTTCATTTTTTCTTTCATTTTTCTATCTTCTGCTTCTTTCTCTTCTTCTTGATTTTTTTGTTTTCCAGTTTCTTCAGAGTCATTTTTTTAATGCATGTTAGTATTAAGTTTTTAATTAAGCATGATTCTATTTTTGTGTCAGATTTTGTTCGAATTTTATTTGTTTCTATTTATCTTTGAGCCCAAGACCTTATGAGTCTTCAGGACTCTGTAGGTCATTTAGTCCGGGAAATTTTGATTGCTGATTTGAATTTGGGTTCTAAAATCAGAAGCCCAAGAAAAGAATTCAATCCGGGTCTTGCAAGCCCAGGTTTGGGCTGAGATATTGGGTCAATTTGACCCATTTGTTTTCCTAAAGTAAAAAACAGAGGTTCAAAGGTTAAATTAGGAAATTTAGGATAGGGAATCTCTTGTAACTGAATAAGGAAGCTTCCTAGAAGCTGGGATTGGGATTTATCTGAAATACTGATTTTTAAACTAAGGGTACAGCAGCAAAAATGAAAATTCTAAAAGGATTAATGTGCAAAACTGAATCCACTTTATGCTGCCCTAAGACTTGACTATAAAGGCACTCTTTCTCCACTCACAAGGGGGAAGAGGAGAGACTAAAAAAATCCTGAAAATTGAAACGGCTGAGTCTTGAGAAAAACTCTAGAAGAACATTGAAATCCCTGCATTTCTTTGTTGAAAACTGCTAAATTTTGCTGGTTTCTGGTTTTTCTGATCTTCTTTGTTAGCTAGAAATGAAAAATTTCAAAGTCTTGCATTTGGGTAGAAAATGGTTTGAGTTTGGAGGTTTCGGATTTTGGTTTGAGTTGCTATTTGGGGTACTGTTCCATTGCTGGTTCTGAGCTGATTTCAGTTGCTGCTGTTTGCTGGTTCTTCATTTCTTTTATTTCCCTTTTGTCTCCAGGTATTTCCTTGAACTATTGAGTGGCAAATGAAGCTATGAATGTGGTTGTTGTGTTTGGAAAATAGAGAATCTGTTGAAATGCAATAAGCTTGTTTATTTTTTGAAGATCAATTTCCATGTGTTCATTTAAGCTATTCAGTCCTTGTATATCTCCCCTACTTCCTTCTTAAATGTCATAGATATCTAGTAGCGGATGTTTTACTCATTTCATGTTTGAAATATTGAATTTGTGCAAAACTCTAAAGTATGGTTCCGATTCTCTCATTTCTGAAGTGTTCTATGTGTAAATCCTAAATTGTACATGTTATTTTGGCTCTTCTCTTGTTACTAATAGGTGGTAGAAATAAATCCATGTTGTTGAGAATTTAGTGTGATTTTTGGAATCCAAGTAAATCGTATGCTAATTTTCTGGATTTTGTTACTGCTAGTGTTGAGAAAGAGTTTAATTAAATTTAAGTTTCTTAACTAGTAGTTAGTATAAAGTCATGTTAAAAGAAAAGAAAAATGGTCAAGGTTACTTTATGAGTAAAGGCCTGCACTGATTTGCCCTTGGTTTGTTTATGAGCATGTTTAAGTTGGAATTGGTGTTTAAAATTCAGAATGTTCAGCTAGTGATTTGTGCTAAAATAGTTAAAAATTCAGAAGTAAAATGTTAGTTCAATTGTATGTTTCATATAGTCTTGGTTGATTTGCATTTAATTGATTTTATACAATCGTTTGGTTCTGAAAGTTGGGATTGATGCTGGCCCAATTTGTGAAAGTTCAATTTCAGACTCGATTGCCTGTTGTACATCTTTGAACGTTCATTTTTCACTATGAATTGGGCTCATTGTGGGCCGAATCCTGAAGGCATTTGCAAATGGGCTCGTTTTGTTGCTGTTGTTGAAGCAACCTTCACCTTCCGTTAGATAATTGGTCTTTTAATGCGATGCCTATTAGTTAATAAGTAGGGTCGAACCTTTAGTTTAAAATAATTAGGATCCCTTTTAAGTTTCCCTTAATTAACTAGATTCTTAAAAATGGATTTGAGGCGAGCCATATTAGACAAGTTACAATTCATGGCCCTCGTATTAATTTCGTAACTTAGTTTTTAATAAATAACCAATGATCGTAGTTTGCTTTAGGCCCGATTTAGATTAGTATTGCGATTATATATACGTTCGCGTAATATAATTACGAATTAAATTCTTAAAAGACTCGAGGTATGCGTTCGTGCAACTTCAACTAAATTCTCTTAATAAATAAACAAAGCGTTATTAATCGTGGACACGTTCGCGTGACATGGTTTTTGAGGCGCCAAAGGAAAGAGTATACGTACGCGTAACTCAATCCTCTAATTACGAATATTCAAGTAATTTTAAAAAGCTGCACATAGGTCCTAAAACTGAGTACTTGAACAGTTAAGCCGAGTAATAATCACTAAGCGGCCGTGCTAGAACCACGGAACCCGGGAATACCTAACACCTTCTCCCGGTTAACAGAATTCCTTATCTAGAATTTCTGGTTCGCAGACTTTAAAAAATAAAATTTCCTTGATTTGGGATTTAAAATAAACAGGTGACTTGGGACACCATGATTTATTCCAAGTGGCGACTCTGAATTAAATAAACAATCCCATTTCAAATAATGTCACTTTAATTGGAAAAACTCCCTTATATACTCCCTCTCGGGGTGTGTGTAAAAAAGGAGGTGTGACAGCTCTGGCGACTTTGCTGGGGATAAGAACCCAGAACTTCCGGTTCAGGGTTCAAGAATTCGAGCTTATTAATGTGATTTTTATTTGGATTTATTTATTGTTGATATTACTGTATTTTGTGTACCTAATGTGCTAATTGCCCTTTATTTACCGCTTTGATATTACTTGAACTGTATTAAACTGTCTCCCTACGCCTCCCCTCTGAGTCTTCTGAAAATGGCGTACACGTTCGCGTGACCCGCTTTTTCTTTAGAAATTATACCAAATAGATCGAGGCTCGGCCAGCAACAAGGCCGGATAGACTTTAGTGCTCCCGGTACGTCGCCCCCTCTTCGGCCCCAATTGTCCGCTCGGGTAACCCAAGTCTAGACCACAAACCCCAGGTTTTAAACCTAGAATAACGCAACCTCATGCGAGATCCCTAGTAGGAACGATTATTTGCATCACGTGCATTTGACCTTGGGGACTCAACACAGGGGTTGGGTCCGTCAAGGACAGGTGTACCCAAAATAAAGACCATCCTGCTGCATCCTACGTGCTATGTGAATATTTATCTGTTCCGGCTTGCGTGTTGACCAGTTAGGAAAAGGAAATAAAGAGAAAACCAAGAGTGAGGTAGGAGAGAGAATTTACCCGGTTTCTAAATATCCCGGTATTTGAAAATGTCTCGAAACTCTGCCAAAATTTTTGAAAAAAAGGGAAAAAGGAAAACGTATTTAAAAAAAAAAAGTGAGTCAAATATCATGTTCTCATGTCAAAACTGACCGGACTACGCAGGTCTGATTCTCACCGGATGTGAGATACGTAGGCAAACTTCATCGGTTCCGACCCAATTTTCAAAAAATCCAAAAATATTTTCTTTTAGTTCTTTCTTTAGAAATCTTTCCTTAGAAAATTCAAAAAAAAAAGAAGAAGTTTTTAAACTCAAAAATGGTTTGCTTCTTTCTAATGTCTTTCATACGAAAAAAGAAAAATCAATAAAAATCAAAATCCAAAAATACGGGTTTCCTTCGTTTTGAAGTATTTTTCCAAAAAAATCCAAAAAAAAATCAGAAACAAAAATCCAAAAAAAAAAAATACTCTTTAGATGTCTTTCTTTGACAAATGTCAATAAAAAAAATTTTGAAAAAATTGGAGTCCAAAAATATTTCTGTTTTTCTTTAGAAGTGCTTTTGTAAATAAATAAAAGCCCAGAGATTCAAAACATTTTTCTTAAAAAAGTCCCTCTTTCATTAAGAGGTTACATCTAAAATCCAAAAATATTTTCTTTCTTCCTTAGAAAAAGAGAAAACAAATGAAAATTCAAACAAAAAATATTTTCTTTTTACTTTTAAAATTCCCAAAGTTCCAATCAAAAGAAAAAGAATTTTTAGAAGTCTTTCTTTCAAAATAAAATGAAAATCAAAATCAAAAATCCAAAAAAAATTTCCCTTTCTTCTTTTAAAGCATTTTTTAGAAAATTCCAAAAGAAAAAAAAATCAAAAATCAAAAATATTTTTCTTTTGCCTTAAAGCTTTCATGGTCTGAGTTTTACAAAAAGTAAAAAAAAAAGAGTTAGTTTATTTACTCCATTCACAATCTTCCCGAACTACTTAATGATCTGATTCACGCGGCGTCGTGATACGTAGGCAATCCTCATCGAATCCGGTCATGATTTTGTAAATGACTTAAATAAAAAAGGAATATGGAAGGAAAGAACCAAAAGAAAAACCAAAAAGAGAGAAAAAAGAGAATCAAAGAAAAACCAAAAGAAAAACGAAAAGAGGGGCAAAGCAAGAAAAGAGAGGAAAGAAAAGAGAGGAAAATGGGAATAAGAGGAGAAGCATTAAAGAGCCAAAGTGGAAAGAAAGAAAATTGGTGAAATAAACGAAAGCCGGGATGAAACACGCAACCATTGCAAAACATGTAGAAACACATTTAACAGTATAGGTGCATCACACCCCAATGTACGTCTCCCTATGTGTTAATTGTCTCGCACTAAACGGTTTGTTGTGTTTGTAAACAGTCAGGCTTTATAGTAAGGTGGTTGGTTTTGTGGTACTCTGGCTCTACATCCTTACTTCACAAGGTCAAAGGGAAGTATTGAAATGTCATTTGAGGGTCATCTACCAACGGTTCCTATCCCTGAGGATAGCCCAATTTCAGCCATCCCAACTTCGGAATCAGCCGTTATAGAGGAAAACAGAATCCTGCATCTCCGCATGATGGAAATGTGGGACGTATGGTCTAATGGTAGGGAACCACCAATTGTAATCCCTGGATTCCCCGCGTTACTTCCCAGGGTGAGTGGCACCTCCAATGTCCCCATAAGTTACCCGAATACTCCCCTGGGATATCCTACCATTTCGGCTCACTTTGCTGGAACACCTTCTGAGGTTCGCCCCCAGGTGTTGACGTCAGGCACAGCCTCCAATATATTCACTGCGCCACCTTCTGCAGCCACAGCACAACCCACCCTGCCAAGGCCAAACTTTGACCCGTCATCCTTCACCTTTCAAGTACCATCTTTCCTACTGGAACCTACCCAATTCACCACTAGTTCCTACCCTCAGCAACCTCGGTACGAGTTTACCGCGGGGCAGGAGAAAACCTCAAAGAACCGTGAAGAAGAGGAGATTGCTCGAAAAATGAGAAGTATGAAGCAGAGTCTGAAAAATATACAAGGTTTGAGCTGGCATAAGAGCGTATCTTACGCTGACCTGTGTATGTTCCCACACGTGCATCTACCCTTGGGTTTCAAAACCGTGAAGTTTGAAAAGTATGATGGGCATGGGGATCCCATAGCCCACCTCAAAAGATATTGCAACCAATGAGCAGGTGGAAAAGAAGAGCTCCTTATGGCATATTTTCTAGAAAGCTTGGTCGGTATTGCTTCTGAATGGTACATGGACCAAGATATATCTCGGTGGCTTACTGGGACGACCTGGCTCGGGATTTTGTGAGGCAGTTTCAATATAATATCGACATTGCCCCTGACAGGAACTCATTGTCAAATCTAAAGAAAAAGTCCTCGAAAAGCTTCTGAGAGTATGCTGTCAAATGGCGCGAGCAGGCCGCCAGAGTTAAGCCTCCAATGGATGAAAGAAAGATGGTCAATGTCTTTCTTCAAGCCCAAGAGGCCGATTATTTTCAAAATATGATGTCTGCGATGGGAAAACCATTTCCCGAGGCCATCAAAATTGGCGAAATGGTTGAGAATGGTTTAAAGACAAGGCGCATCCTGAGTCATTCTGCTATAAGGGCTACCTCCCAAGCCATTCAAGGCGGGTCTAGAGGTATAGCAAATCGGAAGAAGAAGGAAGAAGCTTCAATGGCGACTTCAAGTGCAAGAAAACCCCGTCCACACACACCTCATTTCTCTAAAAGAACCCCACAACACTACTATCCCCATCAAGATGCGGCCTGTGCTATGGCTCCTCAGCCATATGCAGTGATGAATGCACAACCATACGTTAGGCCACAACAACGATTCAATCAAAACCGAGCTCCATTTCCTAGAAATCAACCTCCTCACCAAGCCTAGTATAATCCCCAACCTCCACAAAATAATTTCCCTTAAAGCGCCCGTGCACGGGAGCCGCTAAGGAAAAAAAACTTCACACCCATTGGTGAGTCATATTCTAGCCTCTTCCCCAAATTGGTCCAAATGGGTTTGTTGCAACCCGTACCCCCGAATAGGCAAAACCCAGAGTCACCTTCTTACTAACCTGGCACCCGGTATGCCTATTATTCAGGGGCAGAAGGGCATAGTACAGATAATTGTTGGACCTTGAAGAGGGCTATGGAAAATCTGATAGAACAAAAGAAAATAGTGCTAAGGGACGAAGACGTTCCTAATGTAACCAACAATCCATTACCGGCTCACAACAACGGGCCGATTATTGGAATGATTTGTGAAGATAGAGAGTTCGACCCAGCTCTAAAAGCTATCATTGCCATAGCCGATGTGGAAAAGAAGCCAAAAGTCATCGCAAAACAAGACAAGGGGGAGAGGAAGAATAAAACCACCCTTCAGAAGACCGCAAAGAAAGTGGAAGCTGAAACTGGGGCAGTGCCCTCGAAAGATGATGTTCTCTATGTCCCCCGAGGCCAAAAGAAAGAACAGATGTCATTGAGTCCTCCTAGAAGGTTTGAGCTAAACAAGGGAGCTAAAATATATGTGCCCAAGGGGACCTACGTGGTGCGGGGGCCAATAATTCCACCAACGCCAAATGAGCCCGTAGTTATTGGCTGCGCACCGCAAAGGCCTATGACCGATCCCACTGCCGTTCCATGGAACTACAACAAAGCGGTAGTAACTTACAAAGGAAAAGAAGTTTGGGAGAAGTAAAGGAAAAGAACCCGGCTGAGAAGTACCTCAATCTTGAGGAAGTGAATAATGCCACGAAGAAGCGCTTCCCGATCAAGAAACCAGTGAGTGCTGAAGAAGCGGAAGAGTTCTTCCAAAAGATGAAAATGGCGGATTACGAGATAACTGACCAACTCCGGAAGTCGCCTGCTCAAGTCTCTTTATTGTCTCTGCTAATGAATTCAACTGAACATCAAAAGGTATTGATAAAAACTCTCAATAAAGCATATGTACCCATTGAAACCACTGTGGAACAGTTGGAGAGGATGGCAGAAAGGTTTTTTGCAATCAATCAGATCTCTTTCAGCAAAAATGATTTGCCCCCGGAAGGGGCCGCCCACAACAAAGCCCTTCATCTGACAGTTAAAAGTGAGGGATATTATGTGAAAAGGGTCATGCTAGATGGTGGTTCTGGGGTAGATATCTGACCTCTCTTAGCTCTGCAACGAATGGAAATCGGTACTGAGAGAATCAGGCCCAATAACATCTGTGTGCGTGCCTTTGACGGCATCAAGAGAGATACTATTGGTGAAATTGATCTGATCTTGACTATTGGGCCGGTGGATTTCGAGGTGACCTTTCAGGTGTTGGACATGGATACTTCCTATAATTTTCTCTTGGGAAGACCTTGGATTCATACAGCAGGGGCTGTGCCTTCTACTCTCCACCAGATGGTGAAATTCGCACATGAAGATCAGGAGATTGTAGTTCACGGGGAAGATGAGCAATCGATTTACCGGGACCCGTCAGTCCCTTGTCTTGAAGCTAGAGAAGGAAGTGAACATATAGTCAATCAGGCTTTTGAGGTTGTGGTCGCGAACCAATGTGAAGAAGGAAACCCTTTTCCTCAACCCTTTCTCTCAAATGCATCAATTATGGTTGCCAAAGAAATGATTAGACATGGTTACAAACTCGGGAAGGGGCTCGGGACTTCATTGCAAGGAATTACTGAACCTATCACCCTGGCTACTAGTGAGAAGTTCTTGGGGTAGGTTTCCAACCCACATCAGCTGATGGAAAATGGGCGGATGAAAGAAAGAACAATGGTTGGGTTTTGCGTCAGCCGATTCCGCATCTTTATAGAACATTTGTCAGGCCTAAATACAATGAGGAAGAGGAAGATGATGCCATCACGGCCGAAGAAATTGAAGAAATTTGTGGGGTGTTGATACCCAATTTTTCCTTATATATTTTTAAACATGCAAACTACTTTAAAAATAGCATGAGCATGCCTATATAAGTATGCCAAATGTTTTACTATTTTTTTCTTAATTTTTAAGGATTTTTAAATCAATCTATTGCCCTATTTTATCCAGAAAAAAACCAATAATTATCATTTTTTGGTGATTCATTTATTGGATTTTCATATTTATATTAAAATGTGGCTAATATAATTTTTACATATTTTTACAAATTTATTTAGTATTTTTAAAGCTAAATTGCATATAATTGCAATATTAGCCTCTTTTAGATTTAATTGCGTTTATGTCTATAAAAATTATGTCTAGTATTTTAACTTGATAATTATGTAATATTAGTCATTTTAGTACCTTTAATTTATTTCTGAAAACTATTTTACTATTTTTTATAAATTAAAGAGGAAAAATTGGCTATTTAACAAACATCCCTTTGTTATTTCGATTTTAGCCAATTTGGCCATACCCCCTATTATATTTTATTGGCCCAATATCCTAATTAAATTAACCCAGCCCAATCCCTAATCTAACCCGGTCCAACCCCGTTTTAATCTGAGCCGTTGATCAAATGAGATCAACGGCCCAGATTTATTTCCCTTAATTAAATTCAATTACCCCCCCCCCCCCGACCCCTCATTTCTTCGAGACTGTCTCTCTCTCTCTACCTCGTCTCTTCTTCTCCCTTCTCTCTAGAACCTTCTGGTTCTTTCTTCTCCGATGATCTCCACCGTCTCTCCGGCCACCTCCAATCTCACCCCTTTCGACCATCAGCCGCCATGAAACCCTAACTCATCGATTCCCTCTATTTTTGAGACCCCAAAAGACTCCACCATGCGAATCAGTCCCTAAAAGTTCTGCCTGGTTTGTTTCCGGCCACCTCCTTTCAGCCCCAAGGCTCCGATGGGCCTCTCGTTGTCCTGTTCGACATCTCTAGGACCTTCAAGGTCCATGGACCTTGGTGATTCAGACCTAGGGTTCCTGGTTATGCTACCTGTGAGTTCTCCGATGTGATTTCAGGCGAAATCACACCCTATATGTCACGATCTCTGAAGTGTTAACAGGTTCTCTCAACTTCTATTAGGGTTTCCTTTTTTTGAAACCCTAACCCTCTCCTGAATCTCTCAAAACAGTGTTATTTTCATGCTATTTTCATGGTTTTCTCTATGTTCTGCTTGTTCTCGAGTTTCTTCTGAAAGATTCTATACTTTGAACCATTTTTACTTTCTTTGAAAATTTAGGGTTTCTTGGATTTCTTTTACGCATATTTCGACCTATTTTCTTTATGATTAAAACCTTTTCCTTGTTTATTCTGACCGGTTTCTATGCTCTTACTGTTCTTTAGTTTGACTCTGCTAAAAACCCTAATTTCTAAAAAAATGTTTCTTTGTTTGATTATGTGTGTTAGCATGCTTCTTTACTTCAATTATATGTGTTAGCCTAATTTCCTTTGCCTTGTCTCTATGTGTTAGCATGTTTCTTCGTTTGATTATGTGTGATAGCCTGATTTTCCTTACTTTGGGTCTGTCTACTAGCCTATTTACTTGATTCTTGTTAATGTCTCATGGTCACCATGCTTCGAATATGCCTTGTTGAATCCTAACCTATTTCCACTATCTCTGGATGGTTGTGTTTGTTCATCTCTTGTCCCCCTTATGTCTATACGGCTGATTTTGTTTGTTACTCTTGTTCATTCACCTCTATTTATACGTTGAGAATGCAGAATCATGACTTCGCATGATTGATTCTGATTTTCTTTGATTGATTGGTAATTCAAAAACTTTCCTTCAAAACCCTAGCATTCTATTCGCCTGTTTTAAATTAACTGATCTTTGTTACCTTATTTGCTATGGTACTCTATTCTACCTAGCCTTTCCTTAATTGTAATTTTCCTGAATTTGGTCTTAATTGGTTACTATATGCATACTGAACCTTGACTCATTCCTTATTTAACCCTGCCCTGACTTTTCTACTTGCCTTGTATGGTGCTGAATCTTTTCATTTGATTTTGATCCCCTTAATTAATGGGAGTACTTCCTTGATTCTTCAATCAATTGATTCGGAGTTCTTAAATTGACATATGTCTATGATCTTTTACCTTAGTTTTACCACCTACCTTCAACTATAAATACCCTAAGTCTTTTACATAGCACACACGACAAGTCTTCCTGGCTTACACACTGAATACTTTAAAATCTGCATTCTCTCTTGCTCTTTGTTCTATTGCTATTCTCTGCTCCTGCTTATTATTAGCCGGCTGAAAGCCAAGGCTAATATAGTATTACTACTCTTTGCATCCTGCTTTTGCTCTTTTACTGGTATGTCCTAATTAATTTTCAAGTCTCACACCAATGTGTTTATTTCTGTTTCAGTTCATTATCTTTGTGATTTTCTTCTACTTATGCTTCTCCTGCTCAATGTGTAATTGATTCTTTACTTCAATACTTCACCATGTCTTCTGATCTACATGCTAAGTCTGACTTTGTCTATTCCTTGCTATGCCTATGTCCTGTTGTCATACATTAGCATGCCTAAATTTTACTACTTCCAGGTTCCCCTGAATCCCTTGATTCTGTGTAGTCATGTTCATTAAGCCTGTATTCCCTTCAGCATTGTGTGATCTATCTGTTCCCCTTTCCCCATGATCCTTGTATGCAATCATGTGCTGTTGGACTATGGTTCTGCTGTTTTCTTTTAAAACAAACCCCCTTAGTTTCGAAAACTCTTCTTCCCGCACTTCACACTACTCTTAGAAAATAGGTTCTGCCCCCTTCGTGTGAGCATTGCTTTGAGTGCCTCTGATTACTCACTGAACTTTGACACACAAGGCTGGTATTCCACTGCACATGTCCTACATTTTCTTTTAAATGTCTAGGTACTGGTATTGGCCAGGGACCCAATGGGGCCCTAGGGAGCTTTGCCGCACCTAGACCATGGCAAAGGCTGTGAACTCGAAGGGGTTGAGGTTTGAAGACTGGGCCTGATTGAAGGCTCCCTATAGAATAGCTTCTTATTTTTGTTCTTATTTACTGTAATTCAGATGATACTGGTTTGTAATAATTTTTAAACAAACGATTGGGGTTGAATAGTGAATATGGGGGAGGGTTATGCATGCTTAGTATAAATAATGGGTAGAAAACATGCTTGTAGGATTTTATTTACTTATCTGCGCAATAGATAACCTGTATAGGCCATGCATCTCATTCATTAGAGATCCTACTTTAGGTTCTTTACTTTCAACCTGTCATTATGCTCTCTTGTAATCACGATCAGTTAATAACTAGCAAATAATTAGCAACAAGCTAAATAATTTGTCATTACTGCATGGGCATGTTAGAAACCATGATTTAGGTACTTCTATGTGCATTAGATATCCTGCCCTTAGGACTTCTCACTCGTTCGAGTTGCAGTAGTTAATTCACGTTTGTCTAATAACTTTGTTAAAATATGGCTAAGTGGTTTGAAACATTTTTTGCAAATACTTTATCACGCTTACCTTTATAAATCAGAATCGAAATATGTATGCTCATTCTCTAAAATAGTCATACAATGTACAACGACGCCTTGGCAAACTTTAGGCCCGATAATCACTAATTAATTGTGTTGCTATTAGCCAAAAACCAACCAACTTCTTTTAATTTCAACTTTGCCTTTCCTATTCTTGTTTTGATTTTCTGAAGCTCACTCAGTTTTCTTTCTTAAAACAAAACTCTGCTGAAAACGATTTTGAAATGATCCATCCATCTTACTCTTGCTAAGTTTCTGATTTCCATCACTGGATTCCCAACCTCTGCCCAGAGTCGTGCTATTACTGTTCTTACTTCATTTTTTTTAAAACCAAGTCTAAAATACTGTAAAAGTCCCTATCTTTTGAGACCTTAACTATGTTTAAGTCATGCTACTTATGTGTTTTGTTTGAGGAGGTATACATGAGCCTTTATATGTTTACATGCTTCCCCCAACATGCAGTATGTGTTTTTGTATGTCGCCTTAGATTTTATCCTTTGAAACCAATCAGCCTAATATCACACCTTGTAGGACTAGTAGTTCTAAGTGCCTCCGGGACTGATAGGATGGGACGGGTAATAGCATGCAATAAGTAAAACGAGACCATTCCGCATTTAATACCTCAACGGGGTGGAAAAGGGTAGATATGGATATGATGACCATGCGATAACACCACGTGTATAAACGGCTACCGGGTGTTGTGTGGAGTGATCCATATTATGTATAAACCTAGGACCCCTTCCCTTATTTATACGTTTTTCCAGAATTTCAACTGCTTTTTTGCCAAACTTCAGCTTTTTTTTAAACTGCTTTTAACTTGCTACAACTATATGAAAATTTCCTCTTTTGTTCAAGATTTTAAAACTGCTTCCTCTATTAAAAACTCAGTCTTTAACTTCTTTAATCTCTTGCAACCATTATGTGAAAACCCCCCTTGTATTTGTAATTCTTGCTTGCCTACTTGTTGTTTGCATTTAAGTCACAATATAACATGACCGGGAACCACACTAGTGGATCTTGAGGGGTGCCTAACACCTTCCCCTAGAGATAATTTTTCGCCCTTACCCGAACTCTGATTTTCCAACTTAAAAACCTTTAGTGTCCTAATTCACTTAATCACTAGGTGGCGACTCTTCAATTTCAATTCCAAAAAACCCAAATCCCAAAAGGGAATAGAGTTGTCCTCCCAAATGTCGTAAACCCGATTTCGCGAGAAAAGGGGGGTGTTGACATGGGGCTATGAGGCAGATGCTGTATGAAATCCACATGGTTCAGCCGGGAGAAGGCTCAAGCACCGCTGAGGTGTTATACATGGGACCCAATGCCAAGATGCAAAATTGGAGGGCTACTCCATTCCCAATCAGGAGGGAATCCCGGTAGTCCAGTCCTGCCACTTTTTCTGCATCACGAGTTATTTCAGGGTGTAACTCGGATGTTTTCTTTACTTTCCTGTCTTTAATTTTCCAATGTAAACCCTGTTATCTTCAAATTCAATGAAATGAAATATATATTTCATCGTTCATCTCGCTACTCTTTCTGATTTTTGTTATTTTTCTTTCTGTTTTAATAATGCGACTTTAAATAACATGACATGCTTGCGGACTTCATGCCCAGATCAAAACATGCTGTCTAATTGTGAAATAATGAGCCAAGAACCGGAATATGATGAAGAAGAGGCTTTTAGGGAAATAAATCGAGAATTGGAACAATTTGAGAATAAACCTATGCCGAACTTAAATGATATCGAGCCGGTTAATTTGGGTAGTTCTGAAGAAGTCAAGGAAACCAAGATAAGCATTCACATAGATGAAAAAACCCGGGATGCATTGATCCAACTTTTGTTTGAATTCAAAGATGTATTTGCTTGGTCATACGATGACATGCCAGGACTAAGTGTTGATTTGGTGGTTCATAAGTTGCCAACTTACCCTGATTATCCCCCTGTCCAGCAAAAGCAAAAAAGTTTAAAACTGATATCAGTGACAAAATTAAAGAAGAGGTCACAAAACAGCTGAAAGCGGGGGTGATCCGAGTGGTTCGATACACCACATGGTTAGCCAATGTAGTTCCAGTGCCAAAGAAGGACGGGAAAACTCGAGTGTGTGTGGATTACAGAGATCTGAACAAAGCAAGTCCTAAGGATAACTTCCCTTTGCCAAACATCCACATCCTTGTTAATAATTGCGCCAAACATGAGATACAGTCCTTCGTGGATTGCTACACAGGATATCACCAGGTGTTGATGGATGAGGGGGATGCAGAAAAGACAGATTTTACAACACCCTGGGGCACGTACTGTTATAGAGTCATGCCTTTTGGTATGAAGAACGCCGGGGCAACCTACATGAGGGCCATGACTGCCATTTTTCATGACATGATGCACCAAGAGATAGAGGTGTATGTGGACGATGTGATCATCAAATCCAGGACCCAGGACGATCGTGTTCGGGACTTGAGAAAATTCTTTGAGCGGCTACGTAAATATGATCTGAAGCTAAACCCAGCCAAATGTGCATTTTGGGGTTCCATCCGGCAAACTTCTGGGATTCATATTCAGTCGAAGGGGCATCGAGTTAGACCCGACGAAGATAAAGTCCATTCGAGATCTGCCTCCTCCAAGAACCAAGAAAGATGTTATGAGCTTGCTGGAAAGATTGAACTACATCAGCCGATTCATTGCCCAGTTGACGTCTACATGCTAACCCATCTTCAAGCTGTTAAAGAAAGACGCAGCAATTAAATGGACAGACGAGTGCCAAGAAGCCTTTGACAAAATCAAAGAATATCTGTCGAACCCGCCAGTTTTGGTCCCACCTGAACCAGGAAGGCCTCTGTTCTTGTAGTTGACAGTTTTGGAGAATTCTTTAGGATGTGTCCTCGGGCAACATGATGTGACCGGGAGAAGAGAACAGGCGATCTATTATTTAAGCAAAAAGTTCACAAGCTATGAAGCCAAATATACCCTGTTGGAAAGGACTTGTTGCACCCTAACTTGGATCGCGCAGAAGCTTAGGCATTACCTGTTGGCCTGCACCACTTATCTCATCACCAGGTTGGATCCTTTAAAATACATATTCCAGAAGCTAATGCCCACAGGGAGTTAGCAAAGTGAAGATCCTGCTCACTGAACTTTGACATAGTCTATGTCACCCGCACACANCTAATGCCTAATGTGTTTGCGTGCATTCGTTGTCAGTGTAGAGGCTAACTTGAGCCCTTAATTGCCTTTATATGAAGTCCAACTTGTTTTGCCTGTCGATTAGTTTTATCATTTTGAGCAGCCTAAGTTGAAGTCTAGAACTACCGAAATAGAGGTCCAAAACCTTCTGGACCATAGGTATGGGACGGGTAGTGCACACATAGGCGTACGAATTGGGGTAATCTTGTTCTTACCCACTGGTCAGCATTATCCAGCCACAGCTCGGCTTCGATTTTTCTGTACAAACAACACTACCGAGTATGAAGCCTGCATTATGGGTATGAACATGGCAATTGACCAAGATGTCGAAGAATTGTTAATCATGGGAGATTCAGATCTGATTATCCAACAAGCTTAGGGAGAATGGGAGACTCGAGATGTCAAACTTATTCCTACAGGTAACATGTGGAAGATCTTAGCAAGTGACTCAAGTCAATAGAGTTCAGGTACATCCCTCGTTGTCACAATGAACTGGTCGATGCACTTGCTGCTTTGGCCTCGATGCTGCCATACCCAGGCAATGCCTATATTGACCCTTTGGAAATCCAAATCCGGGAAAGGCACGGGTACTGCAATACGCTTGAGGTAGAACCGAATATTCAGCCATGGTATCACGACATCAAAAGATTTCTGAAAACTAAAGAATACCCCGAGCAAGCTAGTGGAGACCAAAAGAGAACCATTAGACGGCACGCAAGTGGTTTCTTCTTGAGGGGTGATGTCTTGTACAAAAGAACTCCGGATCTCAACTTGTTAAGATGTGTTGACGCCAAAGAGGCCGGAAGAATTATGTATGAAGTGCACGCAGGAGTGTGTGGAACCCACATGAATGGGTATGTTTTGGCGAAGAAAACCTCCGAGTGGGTTATTACTGGATGACTATGGAAAAAGATTGCTTCAGTTTCGTCCGGAAATATCATCAGTGTCAGGTTCACGGTGATTTGATTCATGCACCACCTACAAAACTGCATCCCATGTCAGCACCCTGGCCATGTGTTGCTCGGGGCATGGACGTCATTGAGCCGATCGAGCCAAAAGCTTCAAAAGGGCATAGATTCATTTTGGTCGCTATTGACTACTTCACGAAGTGGGTTGAATCAATTACTCTCAAATCTGTCACCAAGAAAGCTGTGGTAGACTTTGTGCATTCTAATATCATCTGCCGTTTCGGTATTCCTGCAACTATCATTACAGATAATGCTGCAAACCTGAATAGTCACTTGATGAGGGAGATATGTGAGCAGTTTAAGATCACACATCGAAATGCTACTCCTTATCGGCCCAAAGCCAATGGTGCCGTTGAAGCAGCAAAAAAGAACATCAAAAAGATTTTGAGAAAGATGATTCAAAGTTCCAGGCAGTGGCATGAAAAGTTGCCGTTTGCATTGTTGGGGTATCGCACTACTGTGCGCACATCGGTCGGAGCAACCCCGTACCTTTTGGTTTATGGCACTGAAGCCGTAATACCCGTGGAAGTTGAAATCCCTTCTTCTGGATCATTGTTGAAGCTGAAATTGAAGACAGTGAGTGGGTCAAAACCCGTGTGGAACAGTTGACCCTGATCGATGAAAAGCGAATGGCCGCAGTCTGCCATGGGCAGTTGTATCAACAAAGAATGGCCCGTGCCTACAACAAGAAAGTGCGGCCTAGAAACTTTGAAGTGGAGCAACTCATTTTTAGGCGTATCCTTCCCCATCATCAGGAAGCGAAAGGAAAATTTGCTCCTAACTGGAAAGGCCCATACATTATCAGAAAATTGTTACCAAAAGGGGCATTATATCTGGGAGAGATTGAAGGAAATTACCCTGAAACAGCTGTAAATGCAGATGCAGTCAAAAGGTACTATGTCTAATACTTCTGCAGCAATAACATTATCCGATTGGGATGACGAAGGCTTTCATTCTCGCTACCCCAAACACTCCAATCCTTTGCTAACCCTTTGAGCCGGTTACCTTCCTTCCATTACCCTCTTTGGAACTTGAAGATGTTGAAAAAAAATAATAAATAATAATAATAATGAAAAATAATAATAAAAAAATAATAATAAATAATAATAAAAAAAAGAAAACAACAAAAACAGAATGTTTCCCTGAACTACGTTCTACTTGATTCCGAAAGGATACGTAGGCAACCTCTCTCTGGGGTTCAGTCACACTAAAACAAAAATCTGATTTCCCCCAAAAGTGAAACTGGGGCAGATGTTATAATGGTTCGGCGATGATCCCGCCCGAACGGTTCCAAAGTTGTAATTCGATCCAAATTCTTTTTACCCAAACCATGTTTAAGTCCTTCCGATCAATCGGCAAAAGGTGTTCGAAATCAGAGAATGCAGTTTGTTTGGATCCGTTGCAATCAAGATGAGAGAAATAAAATGAGAGAGTCTTATTGGTGAAGACCTACGGGCACCGTAAGGCGATGGTGAGCAGAGAAACTGAAAAAACGAGAGAGGCTTGTTAGTGAAAACTCGTAAATAGCACTATAAGGCGACGATGAGAAGAGAAATGAGAGAGATTGATAGGCGAAAACCCGAAAAGGGCGCTGTTGATCGAAAAGAAGAAGACCCTCACCACCGTTGGCACTGAAAGAGTTCTAGCAAGGTTTCTCGGTTTTAAAACATAGTCACAACGGGTTTTATGAGGAGTTGGATAGTTGTGCAGATCAGGCGTCCAGTCCAAGAAGCATGTCATGTCTATTGAAGTCTGCACGCACCCCAGATAAGTCCTTCTTTCTTCCCCGAAAGGGACACTTCTCCTTAAATTCACTTTCTTGTCATTTGTTTGCTTTCCTTTGAATCCCTTTCGGTCTAACTCTATTCTGAGACTAATACAAAGAAAAGGTGGCAAGATTGGTTTTTACAGGGTTCTGCTTAATAAAAGCCAAGTCCAAAGAAAACTACCCAGCCTCAGCGGGTGCGTCAAGTCGATCCGGACTGGCCATGATGGCCGATGCTCCGAAATTAGAATTATTGAAAATGAAAAGGAATCCAAAGTCGAAAGCCCTTAGAGGTAGAATAAGGTGAAAGGTCCAAAAGCCCCACACGGTTGAACCGTCATCTGGAAGGTTTGGAAAGATGAGTTCCTCGGTCTTAGGAGAGAGATCAATCGTCAGAAAAGCCAGTGAACAACAGAGGTTATCACCAAAAGAGTTGGGCCGATATCAAGTGATCAAAAACAATCAAGGCCACAAAACCAACCACCGTTTCAAACTAACAATTGTTCTTTGTTTGAAAAATTGAAAAAGGTGCAGTCCAAAGCAACCATGCAAGAATGCAGGTGCAACCAAAAAGGAAAAGAAATGCGCAATTGCTAGAAACAGCTTTCCAGCAATAATCAATCCGAAAGGGAAGTCTCTTCTAAATTCTTTCCTGCATTTCAACCCATTTTCCTGAAATAAAAATAAATATAATAAAGAAAAAAGAATAATGAAAAAAAAAGGAAGAAGAAGAAAATTCAAAATCACAGTAGCATAGGGTCCCACTCCCTAACCGGCGCCAGAATCACCTGGTAATCTTTCCATTAGGGTCCCAGGCCCTAGTCGACGCCAACATAACCTGCTAATCTTTTCAACATAGGGTCCCACTCCCTAGTTGTCTCCGGCATAGCCCGAGGACCTTTTTCTCTTTTCCGGCATAACCCGATGACCATTCCCGGCATAACCCGTGGACCTCCTCGGCATAACCCGAGGACCTTTTTTTCTTTTCCAGCATAACCCGATGACCATTCCCAACATAACCCGTGGACCTCCCCGACATAACCCGAGGACCTTTTTCTCTTTTCCGGCAAAACCTGATGACCATTCCCGGCATAACCCGTGGACCTCCCCGACATAACCCAAGGATCTTTTTCTCTTTTCCGACATAACCCGATGACTTTCCCGGCATAACCCGTGGACCTCCCTGGCATAACCCGAGGATCTTTTTCCCTTTTCCGACATAACACGATGACTTTCCCGGCATAACCCGTGGACCTCCCCGGCTCTTTCCCGGCATAACCCGTGGACCTCCTCGGCATAACCCAAGGACCTTTTTCTCTTTTTCGGCATAACCCGATGACCTTTCCTGGCATAACCCGCGGACCTCCCCGGCATAACCCGAGGATCTTTTTCTCTTTACCGGCATAACCCGATGATTTTCCCTGCATAACCCGTGGACCTCCCCGGCATAACCCGAGGACCTCTTTCTCTTTTCCGGCATAACCCGATGACTTTCTCGGCATAACCCGTGGACCTCCCCAGCATAACCCGAGGACCTTTTCCAGCATAACCTGGCAATCCTTCCAATTTAGGGCTTCATTCCCTACTTTCGTGCTCCCAAGGATACACAATCCTGATTTCAATGAAGAAATAGTTTAGATGTTTGTTTCAAATAACTCACGAAAATTTCCTAGTGAAAATTGGTGCAGAAAAATTTTGTTCGTTCGTTTGTTTTGGTGTCCAAGCACGTTTGACCTCAAGGCATAGGATTCGAGATGACCAAAAGAATGAGTCTCAATCCAAAATAAAGAAAAGAAGAGAAAAGAACAAAAAAGAAGTGAACTCAAAGTGTTGAAGTGGAGAAGGATGCGGACTGTTCAAGATATGATTGAAGTCACAGGCTTCACATGTCCCGCCTGGATCCAAAGCTGCAGAAAGAACCAGCACCTACAGCTGATGAGCATCAAGATTCTGATCAGAGTCTACAGCAAGAACCAGCTAAGACTCAAGATCAAGCTTCAAGAGATTTATAGATAGGAATCTTGTAACTCGTAGCTGATAGGCTTTAGCTAGTTTAGTTCTTTTATTTTCCATTTTGGTGTAATAAGGAGCTCAGCAAGCAGTAGCAGCAGCAGCAACAATGAAATCACAGCTTCCTGGTAGTCCCAGCTACCAAAACTTCCAGAACTACACTGACCTTATTCCTTTATAGTCAAGGATATGTAGGCAATCTTTGAAGCAAGGTTCGGTCAGACTTTTTTCAAAAAATGCTTCTCATGGAGTTTCAAACGGGCAAAAATCCCTCGTAATTGCTCATTTTATCTTTGCCCGAAAACCCTTCGTGTCTCCGGCTGTGAGCACGTGATTTTTGCCTCACAGGAATTACTCCTACAGAATCCCAATAATTAGATTTTTTCCTTTTAATTATTTGTTATTTTAGGAATTATTGTAGAAATTTTCTGATTGTTTTGCATTTTTGTGTGCATGTTTAATCTTAGTTAATTCATTAAAAATACAAAAAAAAAGTACATTGCATTTGCATTTAGGATTTGATGTTACATTTTTTAGATTAATTAGTAATTAGTTTGTTTTACAAAAATGAAAAATTATAAAAATAGTTCATGTTGCATTTTCACTCTTTTTTTAAGCAACTATACCACTAGGCAGGCTGCCTAGTGGTTAATATATAAATAAAACACCCCAAAAATGGGTCCAATATTTACAAGATGTCCAAACCAAATTAAAGGAAGCATGAAAATAATAAGTACTAGGAAGGCTAACCAACTAAGATAGCTATCTATTACAACATGACCAAGTGAATGCTTCCTTCTCCTGTAGGTGTGTGTAAATCCTAATGCCCATTTCAGATACCAAGTAGCACCTATCAAGCTCTCACCAGGCGCCAAGGAATGAAGGCTATAGGCAATTAAGGATTTCAAGAAGCAACTCCACAGTACTGAAGCAAACAGTGTCTTCCACACATGAATGATGATTCCAGATGATTGATCTAAACTTGTTCCCTGAATTTTCCTCATCAAACATACCTTGTCTACTGCAGTATCATCTCCAGAATGAGTGTGTGAACACACTGATACCACTGAAACATGACAATACAGTACACAAAGTATCCCAGGCCAAATCAGATGTAGGTAGAGATGCAGAAATCTTGAATGTGAACTCCATAGTTCAGCTGCAGCTTCATGTGTGTGCAAAGTGATCCTAGTTGGTACCATTGATGTACAGAATTGCTTCCTTAGCATAATTAGTACAAAAAACCTGCACAATGCTAACAACAAAAGAATCTTGCAGGTGACTGTGCAAAGCACAGGCCTACTGTTAATTCCATGTACATTCTTCAGAGCACCAGTCATTAAGACAACTTCCTGTATATTCAATGGACAATTAGTGACTCCTCTGGGCTTCCAATATTGATGCAAAACCAAATTCTAATCCTTTGGGATGCCCAGAACCTCGAACAATAGAATCCAAAATGAGGCTGTGCAAAGCACATCCTACTGTTCATCAGATTTTTCATATTGTGCCTATTAGTAAGTGATTTCCAATTCCCTTGTGATTTTCCACCATATAACCATAGAATATCCTTAGATTGAGTATGATAACATACTAATACCACTGAGTAATACCCTATAGTTATACATTAGGGACCAATATACATAATACTTGTACACAAACTATGTCTTCTTTTTGAATTTATATAGTATAGAGGACTACTTTGCGAAGTTAGAGAATTAACTACCATAACCTGTGAGTAGAGTATTCTAAACACAGCTAAAAAACCCCCAGATTGAGCATGATACCATGCTAATACCACTGAGAAGTCATTCAACAATGTCCAGATACACTTAAGAAGAGGTTTTGGCAGTATTAAGGATATTGTATTCATCAATATGGTGCTTTCCTCTTGGCAATCCTAACTCTAAGGTTAGGAACTTGAGCTTTGTCCATATTGATTAATACTTTTCCTTCAGATGGCAACTCCTGGAATGATTGAAAGATGGTTGTACCTGCAAAAGAGAAAACAAGGTTAGCTAAAAAATCTGCCACTTTGTTGCCCTCCCTTAGCACATGTTGAAACAACACATTGTATTTTTTTTTTATCTTCTTTATCCTTCTCACTTCTGCCCCTATACACCATGGTGTCTCCCATTCATCATCAATGATCTTCTCATCACAAAAGAGCCAGTCTCCATGATCAAAGAGTGAAGCTGCCTCTCCACATAGTAAACCAATCCTTCAACAATTGCCTTTGCCTCAGCTACAATATTAGTTGCCTCCCCTATCTCCCCTGCCTTTGCAAATACCAAGCTACCGCTATGATCTCTAACACAGAAGACATAAATTTCGGATTTTGTAGCTTTTTCTTTTAAATTAGGAATTAATTAATTTTTGTAAATACTATGCTTGAGTATTTAATATTTTTGATAGGTTAATCTAGTTTTAAGATTTAATTTAGGTTTTATTTTTAATTTGAAAAAGAAAAAGAATTTTTGAAAAGAAAAAGAAACAAAAGAATGGGGGAAGTCTGATTTTGGGCCAAGTCCACCTAAATTCCCCAAGCCAGATCGATTACACTCTTTACCCGACCAAAACCGGCACAGATCCGTTCCCCAACCCGGTCTGCCCCTTTCAGGAACCAAACGACGCCGTTTCAATTGTTTTTGATCAGGACCGTCGATCTCACATGATCAGACGGTCCGGAACTGAGCCCCATTTTAATATATAGCTGTCCAAACGCCCCCTACCCCCCTTCTAACTCATCTCTCTCATCTCCCATTCTCTTCAGAGACCAAACAAGAACCCTAGCGCCGCCCCATTTCTCCACCACCTCAAGCCGGCGGCGGCGCCTCCAATCCACCCCAAATCTACACCACAGACTCCCCTTCACCTCCCCATTCCAAATCCTCACTCCTTTTCCTTCGAATCTTTCTGAAGCTCTTCGAATCTCGAATCTAAAGTCGAGCCCTAAAATCCCTAAAAAAACCTAAATCGAGATTTCACTGAAGATTGGGGTCTAGTTGGATTTTATTCGTGTGTTCTTGATAAGAACACACGATTAATATCAAACTCGGCTTAAATTTGAAGATTTGAAGACCTTACTTGTCCGAACCTTTTTAGGTATTTTCCCTTTTCTTTTGTTATCTTCTCTTCATTTTTTCTTTCATTTTTCTATCTTCTGCTTCTTTCTCTTCTTCTTGATTTTTTTTGTTTTCCAGTTTCTTCAGAGTCATTTTTTGTATGCATGTTAGTATTAAGTTTTTAATTAAGCATGATTCTGTTTTCGTGTCAAATTTTGTTCGAATTTTATTTGTTTCTATTTATCTTTGAGCCCAAGACCTTATGAGTCTTTAGGACTCTGTAGGTCATTTACTCCGGCAAATTTTGATTGCTGATTTGAATTTGGGTTCTGAAATTAAAAGCCCAAGAAAATAATTCAATCCGGGTCTTGCAAGCCCGGGTTTGGGCTGAGCTATTGGGTCAATTTGACCCATTTATTTTCCTAAAGTAAAAAACAGAGGTTCAAAGGTTAAATTAGAAAATTTAGGATAGGGAATCTCTTGCAACTGAATAAGGAAGCTTCCTAGAAGCTGGGATTGGGATTTATCTGAAATACTGATTTTTAAACTAAGGGTACAGCAACAAAAATGAAAATTCTAAAAGGATTAATGTGCAAAACTTAATACACTTTATGTTGCCCTAAGACTTGACTATAAAGGCACTCTTTCTTCACTCACAAGGGGGAAGAGGAGAGACTAAAAAAATCCTGAAAATTGAAACGGCTGAGTCTTGAGAAAAACTCTAGAAGAACATTGAAATCCCTGCATTTCTTTGTTGAAAACTGCTAAATTTTGCCGGTTTCTGGTTTTTCTGATCTTCTTTGTTAGCTAGAAATTCTGAAAATTTTCAAAGTCTTGCATTTGGGTAGAAAATGGTTTGAGTTTGGAGGTTTCGGATTTTGGTTTGAGTTGCTATTTGGGGGTACTGTTCCATTGCTGGTTCTGAGCTGATTTCAGTTGCTGCTGTTTGCTGGTTCTTCATTTCTTTTGTTTCCCTTTTGTCTCCAGGTATTTCCTTGAACTATTGAGTGGCAAATGAAGCTATGAATGTGGTTGTTGTGTTTGGAAAATAGAGAATCTGTTGAAATGCAATAAGCTTGTTTATTTTTTGAAGATCAATTTCCATGTGTTCATTTAAGCTATTCAGTCCTTGTATATCTCCCCTACTTCCTTCTTAAATGTCATAGATATGTAGTAGCGGATGTTTTACTCATTTCATGTTTGAAATATTGAATTTGTGCAAAACTCTAAAGTATGGTTCCGATTCTCTCATTTCTGAAGTGTTCTATGTGTAAATCCTAAACTGTACATGTTATTTTGGATCTTCTCTTGTTACTAATAGGTTGTAGAAATAAATCTATGTTGTTGAGAATTTAGTGTGATTTTTGGAATCCAAGTAAATTGTATGCTAATTTTCTGAATTTTGTTACTGCTAGTGTTGAGAAAGAGTTTAATTGAGTTTAAGTTTCTTAAGTAGTAGTTAGTATAAAGTCATGTTAAAAGAAAAGAAAAATGGTCAAGGTTATTTTAAGAGTAAAGGCCTGCACTGATTTACCCTTGGTTTGTTTATGTGCATGTTTAAGTTGGAATTGGTGTTTAAAATTCAGAATGTTCAGCTAGTGATTTGTGCTTAAATAGTTAAAAATTCAGAAGTAAAATTTTAGTTCAATTGTATGTTTCATATAGTCTTGGTTGATTTGCATTTAATTGATTTTATACAATCATTTGGTTCTGAAAGTTGGGCTTGATGCTGGCCCAATTAATGAAAGTTCAATTTCATACTCGATTGCTTGTTGTACGTCTTTGAACGTTCATTTTTCACTAAGAATTGGGCTCATTGTGGGCCCAATCCTGAAGGCATTTGCAAATGGGCTCGTTTTGTTGTTGTTTTTGAAGCAACCTTCCGTTAGATAATTGGTCTTTTAATGTGATGCCTATTAGTTAATAAGTAGGGTCGAACCTTTAGTTTAAAATAATTAAATCCCTTTTAAGTTTCCCTTAATTAACTAGCTTCTTAAAAATGGATTTGAGGCTAGCCATATCAGATAAGTTATAATTCATGGCCCTCGTATTAATTTCGTAACATAGTTTTTAATAAATAACCAATGATCGTAGTTTGCTTTAGGCCCGATTTAGATTAGTATTGCGGTTATATATACGTTTGCGTAATATAATTGCGAATTAAATTCTTAAAAGACTCGAGGTATGCGTTCGCGCAACTTCAACTAAATTCTCTTAATAAATAAACAAAGCGTTATTAATCGTGGACACGTTCGCGTGACATGGTTTTTGACGCGCCAAAAGAAAGAGTATACGTACGCGTAACTCAATCCTTTAATTATGAATATTCAAGTAATTTTAAAAGCGGTAAAAGATAATTGCACATAGGTCCTAAAAATGAGTAGTTGAACAATTAAGCCGAGTAATAATCACTAAGCGACCGTGCTAGAACCACGAAACCCGGGAATGCCTAACACCTTCTCCCGGGTTAACAGAATTCCTTATCTAGAATTTCTGGTTCACAGACTTTAAAAAATAAAATTTCCTCAATTTGGGATTTAAAATAAACAGGTGACTTGGGACACCATGATTTATTCCAAGTGGCGACTCTGAATTAAATAAACAATCCCATTTCGAATAATGTCACTTTAATTGGAAAAACTCCTTTATATACTCCCTCTCGGGGTGTGTGTTAAAAAGGAGGTGTGACAGATTGTATATGATAGTTGTGAATACATTAGCTTTCCGTTAAGTGAATAATTTAGTTTTTCCTAGTAAGAAAGATTTCTCAGAAGTAAGTTGGAAGATGAATCGTCATTGACGTAGGGTGCAAAGAATTGCAAAAAATAAGGAAAGTTATTTGGATCCCAACAAAAAGAGAAGGATCCACAGGTGTAAGACCTTTGGTCTAAGGGATGATGTGAAAATTTTCAGTAAGCTCAGTTAGAGATTTGAAACCCGAATAGTTAGCATGGGATATGAAAAAGAAAATCAGTTTGGTAATGAGGGAAAGGTGTATAATTACTACAGGGATTATGTCTAGCATGTGTAAGAAACACAAAATGAGTAGAATGATCACCGAGCTTAGTTATTGATGATAAAGTGATCACAGAAAAGCTATAAAAAAATCATGCCTATTTATGTGTCACGAGGGTAGTGCCATTGCACAAGACTCTAAAATATAGCGTACATGTCAAAGACTTAGTTCACAATAATTTTATAAGTGTTTTCAGGAAGTGGTTAAGAAGATAATCAAGTGTGGGAAGTATAACTCATGATTGAGGTAGATAAGACAACTCTGGTGAAAGACGTTCACCGCTTAGCAAAGATAGGAGTTCGACTTTGGACTTCGAAGATGATGGAGTTTTTGTCTAGAACAGGACTTGTTCCCCATTAGTAGCCGAAGAGAAGGAGAAACAATTTGATGATCCCTACGTGTTGCAGTTGAAGAGGAGATTCACAAGTATAAAACGATGGCTTTTGAATAAGGGGGAGATGATGGTACTTTGAGGTACCAAGACAGATTGTGTGTTCCAGACATAGATGGATTTAAAGAGGGAAGATCATGTTAGAAGCCCATAATTCCAGGTATTCTTTCCATCCAGGTTCCCCAAATATGCATCATGACCAAGGAGATTTATTGGTTGAACGACATGAAAAAGAACGTCGCAGACTTTGCGTCCAATTGTCCGAATTGTTAGCAAGTGAAAGTCGAGCAGCAGAAAGCCTAGTGTTTTATCACAGAATACACATATTTTGAGTGGAGATGATAAATATGAAATTTATAACGGGATTATCTTGCTCATTTTTAAAGCATGATCTGATTGGATGATCGTAAATCGACTTACCAAGTCAGCACATTTCTTGCCAGTAAAGACTACAGATTCAGTAGAAGATTATACCAAGTTGTACATTTAGAAAATCATCTGATTGCATGGAACTCCGTTGTCCGTCATTTGGGACTGTGGTGCTCAGTTTAAAATGAACTTTTAGAAGTCCTTTCACAAAGGATTAGGCAGAAGTTTTTCATCCTCAGAAAGAGGGCCAGGCAGAGCGCATTATTCAAACAGTTAAGGATATGTCCTTGATGTTAAAAGTAATTGGGATGATCACATACCTCTCATTGACCTTGCTAATAATAACCTACCACTCTAGTATCAAGATGGCACCGTACAAAGCTCTGTATGAGCGAAGGTGTAGATCACCAATTGGCTGGTTCGAAGTTGGAGAAGTGGAGTTGTTAGGACCCGATTTGGTCTATCAGACTATAGAGAAAGTTAAGTTGATTCAAGAGCATTTGAAGAAAACTCAGAGCTGCCAAAAGTCCTATTCGAGCGTGCGGCATAGAGACCTAGAGTTTCAAGTTGATGATTGGGTGTTTCTGAAAGTTTCGCTTATGAAAAGCGTTATGAGATTTGGGAAGAAGGGGAAGCATAGTCCCTGCTACATTGGGCCATATAGATTCTTGCAAAAAATCGGTCAATTAGCTTATGAGTTGGAGTTGCCACCATAATTAGTGGTGGTACGCCAGTATTTCACGTATCATGTTATAACATTCAAGTTTCCAGTACTCAGATACTCATGTCAGTTCAGTACTCAGATACTCACGTCAGTTCAATACTCAGATACTCATGTCAGCTCAATACTCATCGACTCATGTTAGTCCAATACTTAGACATTCATGCCAGCTTAGTACTCAGATTACTCAAATATTCGTGCCAGTTCAATATTCATATACCTATGTTAGTTCAGTATTCGCATATCCATGGCAGACCAATATTCAGTCAATGTAGTAGTCATTCAGTTTAGTATCTCAACAAATCAGTAATCATGTATTCGTTCAGTTTAGTATGCAAGTGTTAATGAAAGTTCATGTTTCCACCAGACCCGTTTAAGGTCCGGAGTTAGCAAAAGTTACAGTCAGGACAATCATTCGAGGATGAATGATCCCAAGGGGGAGATAATGTAACACCCCGTACATTCAGACTAGGTGTGGATACGTTAAATGGGTATTAATTTGATATTTTAGACATATGAAGTCCTAGAGGGATGATTATTGGTGAAAATAGTTGTTTCGGAATCAAGATGGAGAGTGAGGTGCATAAGATTCGACAAAATCGACTAAGTTTACAAAAGGTCCATCTTCAAGCAGCAGTTAGTCAAAATGTGTAAGGAATTTGGGAAAACTCAAAAGAAGAAAGTTGTAGGCCTTCAAAATAGCTTTCCAAAGATATATTGTGGAGCCCAAACGGAGCTCTTTACAAAAGGTTATGCCCGTTTTACAGAATAGTGCACAACCACCGCGCCCGGACCGCGACCGCGGTCGTGAGGCGGTGTTCCTGCTATTTACCGTGGTCGGGCCACGGTCAGGCCTACAAGGCCACGGTGGCGGACTTGGGGAGTCATTTTTTAAGCCCTATTTCGTCCCCCACAGCCCCAAAACATAAAAACTTGCTCTAGAAAGGAAAGCTCTCAAAAACCTAACTCCTTAAGGGTCCCTCCACCACCCAAGGTAAGCTCTAATGGTGATACTAAGTTAATTTTAATTTCCCAACATTTTATTAACATGGTTAAACCCTCCATATCATTAGATATTCGATTGGGACATCATTGTTGAGAGAAGGAACCCTAGAACTCGAATTCAAGGGGATTGAACTTCAAAAAGGTAATGTCTTCACCCTCTAATTGATTCTAGCATTGGTTTAATGATTATAAATAGTTCATGAGATATGAGTTGATGGGTTTGATAGAAAAGCATGAACGATTATAGGTTTGGGGTGTTAATCGTTGAATATTGGTTAAGGGTGTTATTTACCTTATGGGTGATAAAGAATAATGTTGATTATAGCTGTTTACCGTGAAAATGGTAATAATAATTAAATTTGATTATGGGATTCTAAAAATACGTGATCTATTTTTATGCTAGTTGTTATGCAGTTGATGCTATATGAAATATGTAGAAGAGAGATTAGAGCTTAACAACGAGATGTTGATCGAACCGAATATCTGCCAATCGGGGCCTCGAGCTCGCCTATTCGGGGGCCTCGGGTCGAGTCGAGTGCTCGGCTGGGAATTATCGAGGGCAGTCGGCGGATGACTAACAGTAATAATAGCATCAATGACGGCTCTTTATGGCCAATAATAAGCAGTAAATGAAGAACAATAAATAAAACACAATAAATGTAAGCAATAAATGAAGTAATGAACTCAGGAGAATCTGTTAGAGAGCAGAGAGAATGTTTGTGTATTTCTTGATATTGAGTGGCCAACCTCTGCAAAATTACAAGGATCCCCTTTTTATAGGAGGGGGAATCCCAACATAGTACAAATGCATTAATTACAAAGATATGGGGCTGGTACAACCATTTAATGCCTTGATTCGCTTTTCTGACTAGCCCACTAGACTAGTCCAGCTATATCTATGCGCCTTGGGAACTCCACCTTGCTCTACCGAGACCACTAATTCACCTTGCCTTGGGGCCAGTAATTGCTTATACTATCTTGGAGTCGCCCATTGAGAATTCTCGGGGTCGATTAACGGTAACCCTCGAGATGCCTTGATGGTCGTGAAATCGAGCCGTCGATTTCTACCGTATACAGATAGTCCCCGCGTTTCTTAGAACAAAGTGATAGGAAACGATTTTGAGCTCCTACTTCGCAAGCATCATCGCTATGATGTCAGACCGTCAGAACATTAAATTCCATACTAAAAAAACCGCACAAGGGTCGCCATCAACCTGAATATCGAGAAGCCCACAAACCGCTATTGGTTCGTCCTTTCCACTGCACACATGGCTCCTATAAATGCCTTAGTCGTTTGGTAATTCGTACTTTCACAATATCTTCAAATTTGCAAAGCCAGATCCATCCCCCTTCACATTCTTTTTTGTTCTCGATCCTTTGCCTGCTTTCTCAAAAACGCTTCACTATCACCATGGCTAGAACTTCCAAGACAGTTCCTAGGAAGGACGAGGCTGCCTCTTCATCCCGGGCATCCAAAGGAAAACCCAAAGTGATACCCACCATCGAACAGTGTACTCCCGTCGATCTTGACATGACGAAGGATTTTTCCGTGGACAAACCTTCATCTGTACTGGGCCGATGCGAACACGTGTCCCGGTATATCAGCGTTGTGGCCGATATAGGGAAAGTGAAGGAAGACTACCGATGGGGAGAGGCAGTGCTGGTTGAGGTCCCTCGTTCTAATGAAAGCATAACGGATCACAAAGCGGGTTTCCTTTAGGTATATACTTACCCGTTTACTTTGGGTCCGGTCAATTCTTCGAACCCTTCTTCCCCGGAGATAGATCCAGTTATTCTCGATTTCTGCAATAAGTACTGAGTGACACTTGGTCAAATCTATCCATCTTTCTGGAGGGTCGAGGGTGCGATTTTTACCCTAGATCATTTGACAAGATTGTATAGTCATTAAGCTTCACTCTCAATCCAAGAAGTCATTTTCTCGAGCATTGATGAGGATAAAGATTGAGGGTGGATGAGTAGGTTCGCCCCAGTGAGGACCTCGGACATCATCCCGGCCGGGAAGATGCCATTCCCGGAGAAGTGGAATACACACCTTAAGTATTTTTCCTTCGAATCATGCTTTGTGGCCTTCTTACCTTTCTTCCTAAGAATGACTCCCCTTGGTTTTTGCAGCTACCGCTTGGTACCCCGAAGTAGTTCAAGATCTGCCGAGATGGATCAAGCGATTGGATGCTTCGCTCCCGTGTCTTGGGCGGTCTTGGCCAGACCTAGCCAAAAAGGAGTGGGTGGCTAAGAATCATGGTAAAATACTTCTTGACCCTCTCACTATGTTTTTGCATCTCTTCCCCATATTCTTTGTACTGACGAATTTCGACCACTATGCTTGCGCAGGCCTTGGCAAAGGGGTGCAGATAAGGCCGCCTCCTGATGGTGAGGAGAAGGCTCCAGAGCCTGACAAAGGCAAGAAGAGGAAGAAGGGTTCGACCGCTGAGTCCCCTGTGCCAAGGAATGCTAGGTCCAACAGATCTCGAGCCGAAGTCGGGGTCTCGTCATCAGCTTCTGGAGTGGGCTCCGATGATGAGAGCGATGATGGAGATAATGCTCCTTTGGCACGAAGGAGAAAGTCGGGCATGGAATCTCCCCAAGTGTCTGCACCGAAGGGCGCTGAGTTGGGGACAGCTGAATCGGCTGAGCCCATGCCTCGGAGGGCCTCAAAGAGGGCGCGGGTGCAACCTCTAAGCCCCCGTTTGGTCGTGGCGTAGCCCCCGCCGAGGAGACTGTTGCTGGTAGTTTTAAAGGGCCTGGGCCCGGAGCTTTTTGGGGGCAGGAGTTGCCCGTTGGTGACATCGATGCCCTGGATGGCCTTAATTTGGGCCCCAAGTCTCGCCGGGGGAGTTAAGGGACGTTTAGGAACCAAATGTTGCCAATGCAAGGGGTCCTTTCAGGGGGGAGGTGTTTGGCGACTTCTTTGACAATGTCGACGATGTCAGTGAGGACACTGATCTCGACGCTCCCAACACCATCAAGGCAGCGGAGAGGTTCCAGCGGCAGGTGATAGCTGTTCATGTGTACCCTTTTAGCCTCAAGCATCTTTTCTTGTTTTTCTGATTCTTTTGTTTCGCCGTAGTCTAAGGAAATGTATGATCACGCCCTCTCCAGGCTCCGAGAGGAGCTTTCATGCCGTGAAAAGGAGCTTGAGAAGCTCACCCCGGGGCTGCAGTGTGAGGCCCGTGAAAGATTTACTCTAAATCTGAAAGCTCATAGTGCCAAATTAGGAATATGTGTTAGAAATGCGCACTCGGACCCTTTGGACTGATCTATGCACTAAAAAGTCAAGAAATATGTTTTCCAGAAAAGTGTGATTCTGCTATCGAGAATGCGGTCGCATAACAGCTATGTGGACCGCATAGTCGCCGTAGAGTGAAACAGTGTGTTGGTCAAATTTGAGGTCAACCATGCGGTCAATTATGCGATTGCATAATCGATATGCGGACCGCATAGTCGTCGCATAATACCCTTGGAATTTTGTAAGGGGCAGTTCTGCGGTGCATTATGCGACCGCAGAACAGGTATGCGGACCGCATTTCTGTCGCATACCCAAATAGTGTCTTCAGGTTTTGGGGAGCATTTTGCGGTCCATTCTGCGGGCCGCATGTCAGCTTTGCGATCGCAAATGCGATTGCAGATTTGAGTCGGGCTCCTATTTTCTAATTTTTAAAACCCGACCCCACCCCATTAAAAACACCCCATTAGACCACTTTCCTGTTATTATATAGAGTGAGATGGGGAGTTCTAGAGTGAGAGAGAGTAATCTTCATCCAGTCCTCTCTCAATCCTTGCCCCAAATCCTTGAAGATTGTCAATTGAAGCTACTAGGTCTTCATCCTAAGAGGTAAGAATTGTACCCTCATCAATAATTTCAAAATTTCTGTTAAAATAGGTAATTAGCAAGTGGGTACATGGTTATAAGGGCTACTAATCTTGCATGCACAAGAGATAATGGGGTATTGGGAGGATGAGAACTAAAGAGACAACAATTGGGGTATAATATTGAAGAAATTTCTTTCAAAAGGGGCCTAAGATCATAATGCACCTTTTATGTTTGATAATATGCTCAAACGAGCTAGATTCTTAATCTCGTCTCTAATTCTTGGTTCAATTGTAATTCTCATACAATAGATTGAAGTGTTAAGAGTCCCGGAATTTTATAAGAATTAGGGGAAAGCTTTATTGAGGTATGTATGGCTAAAACCCCCTCCTCTTAGAAATTGAGCTTCCATGGTGCCCGTGTAAGTGTTGTAAGTTCGCTACGTGATTGATGCAGTGCTTGTTATGTTAGGTGAATTGATGTGTGAAAATGTATGTGGTAAGTACTCCGTTATGTGTTTAATGTATTATTCTTGTAAATGGAAGATGTGTGGAGAACATTATTTATGTGCTAAATGCCTAACTGTCATGCCAAGGTTACTTTGGGACTAATATGTCAAACTTGACGAATTCCCCTCTATGCTTATGACTTAAATTGCTTTTGTATATGCCTGACTTTAAGTGGCAAGGTAAATGTTGAAAATGGGAACAATGTGAAACGTGAGTTATGGGAATGTGGAAATTGTGGCCCCGAGTGCCGGTAAACTGATACATGTGTAACCAAAGATTGGTGTGAGATGAATAACAGAAAATGGTAATGTCTCGGGAAGACGGCTTAGCCGATCGGACCATGATCGGACTCCATGATATATATACACATGGTGGTAATGTATTGATGCTTGAAACTGGAAAGTGTGAATGAAATAATGGTATCGTCTCGGGGAGATGGCTTAGCCGATCGGGCCATGATCGGACTCCGCTCACGGAAGCGGTGGTAATATGGATAATTATGCAACAGTGTGGGATGCTCCAATCTAAAATTTCAAGAACTGTGTGACAATCATGTGAACCTCCTTATATTGTTGGCATGGTGATTACTTGAAACTTTGTTGTCTTTACGATTTCCTCTTTACTCTTGTATGGTTGTTCTTTCTAACAGGATGGTGTTTAGTTATACATACTAGTACTATTCCATGGTACTAACGTCCCTTTTGCCGGGGCCGCTACATTTTTAAATGAATGTAGGTGGCTCCATAGCGGATAGTGCCGATCGTGTGTAGCGGAGCATTCTCTTCTCAAAATCGTGGTGAGCCCCTTCCTCCTTCAAGGGGTTATGTTGTACACCTTTTGTTATAGATATCCATTTTGAGGTATAGCTGGGGCCTTGTTGCCGGCGTTGTAATCATTGTCTTTTGTATCCTTAGAGGCTCCGTAGACGTTTGTGTGGGTTATGTACGGGTGTTGGATAGGTCAATGAACCATGTTGTAATCTTGTACTCTTGCTTTCTTCTAAACTATAACTGTATGGAATCTTGGAAGCCTAACTACGGGTAAGATTGTGTTATAAATAAGCTATCCATGTTAAATGTACAACCCCTCTTATTGTCTAATTAAACGGAATCGGATCCCTTAATCACATTGAGTTGGGTAGGAAGTGTTTGATAAGGCTTGCTCAGTTGGGTTCACTCGATTGAGCACCGGTCGCACCTCCCGAGGTTGGGGCGTGACATGCAGGAATCGGAGGCCTCCTCTGCCCGAAAGGAGAAGGAATTAGGCGAGCTTCGGGCGATTTTGGAGGGAGTGCTCCGTGAAAAGGCTGATCTTGCTGAGCAAGTACTCTGTTGTTCGTGACTCCGTTCATCGTTCCCATAATTTAATATTCACTGACTTATTTTTCCTTCACAGATCGGGCAGAAGAATGTGGAGGTCCTTGAGATGAGGAAGCGAAATGAGGTAGTGACCTCGGAATTGGCATCGACCCAAGGTCTCCTACAAGATGCTTGAAAAGAGATTGTTGCGCTATCTACGCCAAAGTCCGAGGTTGAAGAAAAAGTCTCTACCTATCTGAAGGACGTGCTACTGCGAATCAAATAGCCCGAAATATATTGGTGGAGGCTAAGACAAAACTGGTTCGAGCTATTGCTTATGCTAGTGCAAAGGCGAGGAGGCAAGCCTTAGAGGAAACCAGTGCTAAAGGTCCCGATCTCACAACTGAGATCGACGAGGCCCGAGAGTTGGATAAGGAAAAGGCATTCTTAGTTGCTTTGGACGAAGGTCCCAGAGATGATTCGGAGGATAGTGGAGATGGAGAAAACGCCTGCGCCGCCTTCGCTTCTCTTTTTTTTGTACGTATTCTAGGGGAAACAAGTCTTGTAAAGACGTCCCCTTGTAAATATATTTTTTTGGTAATGCAAAAGAATTGTTTCTGCTTCAAGTCTTGCCACTGTTTATATTCTGGCGTTTATGAAGAGTTAATCTTCGAATTTCGATGTTGGCTCTTTGAAGCCCATACTTGGAGTAATCGGGGCCTTCGAGATCGAGTACCATCTCGAAATTAGGCCGAAAGCTCTTTTTGGGCTGATGCTTATGATAGCCGGACCCTCGGGGTCCAAATTCCTCCTGGCCTTCGCGTCATAGCAACATTCATGCGACCTGATAGTGGGACCCCTGAGGTGGTCCTGCCAGTACATTTCCTAAAAAGGGTGACGCTGTCATGGCCAGAATTAATTGGTCTTCTGGGTAGGCGAGCAGTCTTTGCTCACCATTATATGTTCACTTGCTTACTTCTCAAATGAAGATTCTGCTACTCTGAGTATTTATTTCCTTCATAGAACATTGCTCTTTGTGCTAGTTCTCCCGTCGTTTCAACTCAAAGCCTTCGCCCAGATCTTCATCCTCCTCTTCCTATAAACCGTAGCCATGGCTGCTACATCGGTATCCGCCCATCAAGGAGAGGGGAGTTCTGGCTCTTTTCCGTGTCTGATCGGTCGTACACTGCCAGCACCCGGTGAGCGGGTCTCGAGGTGCTTTGTCTCGAGGAGAGATTTTACGTTGGAGAGATCTCCCAACGTCCAAGCTCATCTGGAGCATGCATCGAGGTTTATCTCTTCAATAAGGGAGGAACACCTCGAGATGATTAGGAAAGACTACGGATGGGGAGGAGTGGTACTGCAGGTACCTTCCCCGGAGGAGAGCATCATGACCCATGTTGAGGGGTTTTTGAGCGTGTATACGTATCCTTTTACATCGGGTCCCCCCGACAGGGTCGTGCTTGAATTTTATAGGAGATATCAGGTTACCCTGGCGCAGGCTCACCCATCCCTTTGGAAGATAGTGCTGACGATAAGGTACTTTGCGGATAAGGCCGGGCTCGAATTGACCCTCAGCCATCTCGTTAGGTTATATCCGCCTTTGCTTTACCGGGGCTTAATTACTCTGCAGTGTCGATCCACTCGGTCCCCTGCCGTTAACAATGAAGAGGACGAGGACCGAGGGTGGATGAGCCGGTTCGTTCGTGCGCGGACAGTCGACATTATCTCTGGAGAGTTTTTGCTGTTTCCTGAGAAATGGAATTTCACACGTAAGTGGCATACTTGCATTTTTATCGCTTTGTCCATAGTAGAGGCGGGCTTCATAAAGGCATCTTGCTATTTCACTTTTTATAGCGATTTCTTGGTTGCCAAACTAGGTCCCTGATCTGGCTGAATGGTCCCGTAAGCAGGCAACTTATTCGACCTATGATAAACGCAAGTGGCGAGACCTGTCCAAGTGGATATGGGAGGCAAAGCATCACGGTAGGTGTTTTAGTGGCTTATTTCCTCAGAAAGGTACTTTCTTTTTAGCGCGCTAACACTGCCGCCGCAGGTGTTGGGGGTTTTCCCGAGATGAGGTCGGGCCCCCTGAAGGAGGAGAAGAGATTGTCGACCTCGGGGTCGAGAGTTGATAAAAAATGGAAAGAATCTCCAAGGTGTGAGAATGCTCGCGGCGGGGCGATTCCTTCTCTAAGGCGAGTCGGCCGATCTTCCGGCTTAGGAGGCCCCTGGTTTGAAAGAACACTTCCTGCCCCCGTCAAAGGTACTTAGAGGGACAAGGGTCATGTGGCACCTTCCTCTTTTCCTACCAAAGGCACTTCGGGGAATGCTAGGCCATCGGACGTCGGCTCGGCCTTTGGTGAGGCTCAGCGGCTAGGCTTCATGGTAAGCTTTGGTGGCCAGTATGGGCTTATCTCGGTTTTGCGCCCTCCCTTTATTATTGAGTTTTCTTTTGTAGGCCCTTGACAAGCTTAAATCTGAGCTGCTTTGCTATGAGGCCAGGTTGTGAAAAGCTTGGATAGGGAGAAATCCCTTAGGATCCTCTGTACGAGAAAGGAAGGTGAGCTGGTGTATCTGCGATGTGAGGCGGATCGAAGTTGGAACCACGAGAGCCGTCTTGAAAGATAGGTAACCTGCCTTTCATGTTGTTGTATGCTCCCCTTTCATTTTCGGTGATTAACGTGTCGATGTTTCAGTTGGAGAGCAAAACGGAGGAGCTAGAACAACTTTGGGGCGAAGTTGGCCGGGTCAAGCGTGAGTTCAATGAGTTAAAGGCTCAAGTGGATGCCCGAGTTGCGGCCAAGGAGGATGCCTTGGCTAAGGCTTCTGCCCTCGAGGTGCCAATTCGGAATGCTCGTGAAAACGATTCTGTCCGAGGGAATATGATTACGAGGCTCGAGTCCGAGCTTTTGAAGGTGAAGGCTGAGGTTGTGAATGCCCGGGCTGAGGCTGTATTGAGCCGCACTAAGGCTGACCAAAAAGTGGCGGCCTATTTGAAGGGCGCTGCTTATGCTAGGGCTGAGCTGAGAGAGGCCCTTGATCGTGAGAGAAATAATAGAGAGTATGCGAGGTGTAAGTCTCGGAGGGAAACCCTCGAGGAAGTTCATGCCAAGGGCTTCGACCTCTCGGAAGTGATCAAGCAAGTGAAGGCGAAAGAATACGATGCTAAATTCCTTCTGCTCGACGCCGAGGATGGTGAGGACGGGGTCGTCGGGACATAGTCCCCGAGGGGGGATGTATATTTCCCTTTCTATTTCTGTGTATAGTACTTTCAAAGTATGCTGTAAACGGCGCTTGTATTTTTTCGCATGTGTATATAAAGAGGAAGCCTCGCGGTATTGTTTCTCCTGCATTTCTTTCTGCCTTGATTATAGTCAGGTGAACTAATCTTTGAGATGAGAGGAATCCTTAGATTCGTGGTATGGCCCTGGGGCTCATTAGGCTGGCCCGTAGGCTCTTACGCGCTTGGTCGATGCGACCTTTCAGTATAAGCCAGCGACAACGGCTCTTACGCTTTTGTTCTTAGGCATATTTAGTTAACTGTTTTGGGTTCGGTCTCCGAATCGGGTTTCGACTCGAGCTCATTCAACCCTCAAGTTTTTGAATTTAAAGCTAGCCCTTAGGCACTTACGCGTTGGGTCAGTACGACCTTTTGTATGGGCTGGAGACAATGGCTCTTACGCCTTAGGTCGATATGACCATTTATGCGTGGGCTGGCGGTAGTGGCTCTTACGCCTTGGGTCGATGCGACCTTTTATGTGTGGGCTTTATTTTTCAGTGTTTGCCTGACATTTCGGCGGTTTAGAAAACCTCAATTGCGAGTCGTTATATCGCGATGTTCGAGCACCTCGGGAGGTTTGGCTCGGAAGCTGAGTATCTCGAAGCCAAGTGTTTAGGAGCTGACATGGTCGAAGCTCTTCTGCCTATATCGAGGGTAGCATGTTTAACCGGTTCTTTTCGAAGTTGATTCGAAGTAATTGAAGGCCTGTGATTTTGTAGTGACGGTCGGGCATCCCCGAGTGGAGTAGTTTTGGCGTCTATATTGAGGGTATGCCTTTAGGGGTCTTATAAGTTCGATATATAGCCTTAACTTTGAGATTGGGTTTATGCCTTTAGTAAGGTCATACAAGTTTTACATGCCTTTGAGGTCTTACAATTTGGATACTTGGTACAAGTATGGTTCACGCCTTGCTTGAGGTCTTACAGATATTATCGTTTCCTTAAATAGTTCTTACAAGACCGAGTCTGCCTGCTCGGGGTCATATGGCCTCGATTTTTGATAGGCGACGATTGGAGACAGTCCCCGAGTTATCGAGGGTTTTTCAGCTCGGGAGCCATTGCGATGGAGATGGCGATTGACGGCAATCCCCGAGTTAATGAGGATTTTTTCGGCTCAGGAGCCATTATTGCAAACTTGGTATTGCCTCATTAAGGGCTTACGGTTCCGGAGTCTCCGACCCGGAGGTCATGTGGCTTTGAGTTTTCGACGCCAGTCCCCGAGTATCCGAGATATTTTTGACTCTGGAGCTGTTTTGTGATCTAGATGTCGCCTCATTGAGGGCATACAATTTAGGAGTTCCGACCCGAGGGCCGCATTGTTTTGAGTTGTTGACGCCAATCCCCGATTGTTCGGGACATTTTAGAAAGAATAGTCGTTTTAGCAAAAATAACGAGTTTCTTTTGAAGCGTGAAATGCCTTGGTGGAAAGTATTCTTCGATTGCTTGGTACAAGTATACATGTTTTCGTTGTCAGGGGCCTGGTTATTCTATACGGACACGGTTCGTTCGACCGTTTGGCCCGGTGAGTATTTGAGGTCTAATGCTAAAGAAGCCTTGAATACTTGTTGAGTCTTCCTTAGGTAGCATATGAGTGTTGCCTCGTTAAAAAGCTTGCCGGTAAAACCCTTATTGGGATAAAAACCCGGTCGAAGGAAAAGAGTGCAACACATGCTTTTGAAACCTAGGGCCTTCGAGTTGGAGAGTGCCTTGGCCGTTTCAATCAGATGCCTGCATTTGCGTCAGTAAAGAATGTAACTGAAAGAGAAAAGGAGACGGTCATACCTTAATGTAGAATGTGTCGGCGATGCTTCGAGTCCCGATATGTTTCGGTCGCTTCTGATGAGGATTCGGTACGGTCTTCTGCTTTGTTTGGTCGGGCTTAACCAAAGATATAGTTTGCTATCGCTATTTCACTGTTTTGGGCCAAACTGTTTGTTTAGTGGGCGCCAAATTGCTTGTTTATCCCCCTTGACGGTGGAGATACTGGTGTTTTGGGCCGTGTCAGCCATGTTGACTGGTATGGCGGTTTCCACTTTCGTTGTTTTGTTCGCCTAGTTTGGTCTGTTCAGGACTTCGAAAGGCGGGCATAATTTGGCTAAGCACCCCGAGCTGCTCTGTCATCTTTGACCTGATAATATTGACCGAGCTACCTGGATTCGCAAGCATATGTCTGATTCGAAATGTGTTTACAAGAAAAGAAGTTACCAGCGCGCCGTAGCGGAGCCGAGATAGGGCCTCGAGTTTGCTTTTCCCTGTTGAGGAATGTTTCTGCTTTCCTAGCCGCGGGTTCCTGAAAGGCGCCAATACTTCAAAAGATCGTATGGATGACATGTTGCGGCTCACCTGTTTCGTTCTTTTTGGTCACCTCTCTTTCCCGGAACTAATGTTTGGCTTGGTCGCTGAGGAATTCCCGGAGGTGACCTTTGCTGAGTAATTGGTCCACTTCTTCCCGGAGTTATCGGCAATCTTCGGTCCTATGTCCGTGTGTGTTATGAAATTCGCACACTAAGTTATGGTTCCTTTGTGAGGGCTCTGATTGTATGGGCCTGGGCCACCTGGCGTCTCTGATTTTACTGATGGCGAACACGATGTTTGATACGTCGACGTTGAAGTTGTATTCTGACAAGCGAGGCGCTTCCGTTGGCCCTGTGTGCCTATCAAATCTAGCTTTATTGATGAGTCCCCGAGGATTCTGTCCTCGGCCCATCCTTCGGTCGTTACGGGGTATGTTGCGCCTCGGGGCGTTTCTTCTGTCTTTGATGTATGGCTGGTACCTTTCTTTGTTTGGTTTTGGCTCCTTTGCCAGAAGCCTGCTTGGGTATACCGAGCCCGAGGGGGCCCCTAGCTGGTCGTCCTCGACCCTGATTTTCGACTGGTACCGGTTATGAACATCCGACCAAGTCACGGCCGGGTACTCGACTAGGTTATGTTTCAGCTGTTTCGAAGCCACCGAGCTTCATTCGTTCAGACCTTGAGTGAAGGCCTGTACCGCCCAGTCGCCGGAGACTGGTGGTAGTTCCATTCATTCCATTTGAAAGCGAGATACGAACTCTCGCAGCATCTCATTATCCCTCTACTTAATCTTGACGACGTCGGATTTCCTTGTTGCTACTTTGATGGCACCAGCATGTGCCCTAATGAAAGAATCTGCCAGCATGGCAAATGAATCTATAGAGTTTGGGGCCAGGTTGTGATACCACATCATTCCCCCTTTAGAGAGCGTTTCCCCGAACTTTTTCAGCAGGACGGACTCGATCTCGTCGTCCCTTAGGTCGTTGCCCTTTACTGCACAAGTGTAGGCAGTAACGTCTCGTTGGGGTCCGACGTTCCGTTATACTTTGGAAGGTCGGTCATTCTTAACTTCTTTGGAATGGGTTCCGGGGCCGCTTCCTGTGGGAACGGCTTTTGCACGAACTTCTTTGAATCCACACCTTTCAGGATCGGGGGTGCTCCCGGAATCTGGTCGACCCTGGAATTTTAGGTCTTGACCTTTTTGTCATTAGCCTCTATCTTCTTCTCGCCCGATTCAATCCTCCTCGTGAGGTCCTCGAGCATCTTAATGATGGCGTGGTCAGCTGCCGACCCATTGTTGCTTGATATTTCCGGTACCTGCTCAGCTGCGGGAGCCGTCCCTGGTGCTACCGTGCTACCAGTTTTCTGGTGACTTTGCAGCATGAGCAATAGCGAGCTGTTGTGCCTGCAACATTTCAAAAATAACATGAAGGCTCTTCTGGGCATCTTGTTGGTCGCCTTGATGTATGCTCCTGTTGGTGTGGGAGCTTATTTCGACGTGTTGAGCATCGCGTGAAACCGCGTCGATTGGAATCGGTTCCGGTGCGTCCTCAGGGTTTCGTGGTGGTACACAAACACTTGGGACGTCAACACCATTTTCTCCATAGTCTTCGAGGTTGATGTTTTTACGTGCATTTACTGAGTTAGACATTTTGACCTGAAATCAAAGATCTTGGACAAGAAAAAAGAGTGAAAGATAACTTGCGTTACGTGGTTAAACCAACAAGAAAATAATCACTATTATTTTTAGCCCCACGGTGGGCGCCAAACTGTTTACCGTGAAAATGGTGATAACAATTAAATTTGATTATGGGATTCTAAAAATATGTGATCTATTTTATGCTAGTTGTTATGCAGTTGATGCTATATGAAATATGTAGAAGCGAGATTAGAGCTTAAAAACGAGATGTTGATCGAACCGAATATCTACCAATCGGGGCCTCGAGCTCACCTATTCGGGGGTCGAGTCGAGTGCTCGGCTGGGAATCATCGAGGGTAGTCGGCGGATGATTAACAGTAATAATAGAATCAATGACGGCTATTTATGGCCAATAATAAGCAGTAAATGAAGAACAATAAATGTAAGCAATAAATGAAGTAATGAACTTAGGAGAATCTGTTAGAGAGTAGAGAGAATGTTTGTGTATTTCTTGATATTGAATGTCCAACCTCTACAAAATGACAAGGATCCCCTTTTTATAGGAGGGGGAATCCCAAAATAGTACAAATGCATTAATTACAAAGATATGGGGCTAGTACAACCATTTAATGCCTTGATTTGCTTTTCTGACTAGCCCACTAGACTAGGCCACCTATATGTATGTGCCTTGGGAACTCCACCTTGCTCTGCCGAGACCGCTAATTCACCTTGCCTCGAGGCCAGTCATTGCTTATACTATCTTGGAGTCGCCCATTGAGAATTCTCGGGGTCTATTACTGGTAACCCTCAAGATGCCTTGATGCTCGTGATATAGAGCCGTCGATTTCTATCGTATACAATAGCCATTTGAGACTTTAGAATTTATCTAAGAGCAAGAGAATGGGTTATTGGGTGTAGAGACACCATTAATAAGGACTATGAAGCTTTATTCTCACCGAGCGTTTGATAAAATGCCTAAGTAGCCAAAATATGAGTATTATTGCTATTATGGAATCCCTTTGACTTGTATTGATATAGATTAAAGTTGAAAGGGTTGTGTGAATGCTGTATTACGCTCAAGAGCAAGAAGTTAAGGTATGTAAGGCTAACTCTCTATGTTTGGGAATGTTAATGATTCTCCCTACACTACGTTTCTTTACGACGTTACTAATTGCCTTAGAAATATAGTTTAGCCTAGTTACTTGAATAGTTGTAGAACTTCTATTCTTTAGCTTTATAACTCGTTCATGACTTTCTTTCTGAACGTTGTGAGCTCAGTGCGTATTCAATGTGGACTTGGGTTTGATTCCCCCGAGTCTTAGTATAGATTACTCAGTATGCCATAAACAGTTGAAGTTTCAGTGTTCATAATTAGTTCAAGAATACATGTCTCAGTCTAGTCCTATTTAGTATTCCAGTATTATGTAACTCAGTGTGATCTGCTATTCCAGTATCATGTAACTCAGTGTGATTCAGTAGTTCACTATCATGTATTGCAGTATGATTCTCAGTTCCTGATTTTAAATCTCTGAATGTTGAACACCTGTATTTGGGCCTGAGGCCGCAGTTTATGCTTTATGAATCTTTGGGCCTGAGGCCGCAGTTTGTGCACATATATATTGGGCCTGAGGCTGCAGTTTATTTATTCAGATAAACAAGTGGTTCATCATTCAGAAGAGGGAGTGTTCATATCCTTACTTCCTTTGTTCAGTTCAATTATCAGTTATTATTTCAGTTACCAGTTATCAGTTATCGGCTAACATTTCAGTTTCAATTTTAATAGTTATCATTTCAGTTATCAATATCAATTCTCAGTTATCAGCTTAGTTTCAGTTTCAGCATTTTTAATTCTTTCTTTCAGTTTCTTTACATACTAGTGTAATTCAAATGTACTGACGTCCCTTTTGCCCGGGGCCTGCATCTCACGATGCAGGTAATGATTTACAGGTTGGCAATAGCGCTAGGATTCTCGTACCAGCTATTTGGTAATCCCCAGTTCTTTCAAGGCATTATCATTACCTTACAGTTATCAGTATTTTCAGACAGTCAGTATTTTCAGTGCTTCATTAGAGGCTTCATAGACTAGAGTAACAGCTAGAAAGAGTCGCAGGCTTTTCATATTAAGCCATGTTGGCTAAAAATATATTTCAGAATTGTATTAATATTTCCGCACTTAGATTTATATCATCCGAATTGTATTATTATTTCTGCACTTAGATTTATATCATCCAGACTTTCAGTATATCAGCATGTGTTAGTTTATATTCCGCATTCAGTATGTTATGATATCATATGTTGATTCAGCCAACCAGTTGGTTAGTTTATATTCCGCATTCAGTATGTTATGATATCATATGTTGATTCAGCCAACCAGTTGGTTCTCTCGGTCATATGTAGTCAGGCACCGAGTTCCGTATTACGTCCAGGCCCAAATTCGGGACGTGACAGTCTAAACATATTGATGTGAGAAATCATTAGATTAAAGATGTGTTGGATTCTATGTTGCTTGAACTTAGAAGATTCGCACCGAAGATAATAGTTCGGATATGTTGACTAAAGCTCTGCCAAGAGGGAAATTTAAAGAGTGTTGCATGATCGCCGTGATGGTAGTCCCCTCCACATAGTCGGAAGGGGGGAAATATTGGTTTTTGGGCTTTTTCCTTCCTATGTGGATAAATAAAATAACTTTTGTACCTAGTCCACTTTGAACTATACCCACTTATATCAAGACATATAAATATGACATATTTTAGGTTAGAAACACAACAAGAGAGAAAACGTAAGGGTGTAGCCGTTTTTGAAGCCTTGTGAGAGAGAAAAGTTTGTTCTTTTGCTCCAGAAAATTCCTACTCAGGCAGTTCGCTTCAATCAGCATATATTGACTCGTTAACAGTTGGATCGTGTTCAAATTTGAACTGGGAGTTTTCAACATCTGGTTCTTTGAGTTCAACGATGGAGATTGATTTGGAGGCTGTAACTTCGATTTTGGAGGCGTGAACAGTAGCTCAATTTTGGGGTGATTTCTCTCCTTTCTTCAATTGTTTTGGTGGAATATTATTTTTATTGTTGCTCTTGGTTTGGAACTTGCTTTGTGGCTAATTTAGAGAACTTTTGTAACTCTTTTTGATTGATTTAGTGGAGCTTTGAGGGTATTTGGTCCCGTAGTTTTTTACCTCTTCACATTGAAGGGGTTTTCCACATAAATTTGGGGTCTCGTATCTTGATTACTTTTGCCTTGTTATTCTTCGTTTGCTTGTGGCATAGTTGTTGTCCGCATTGCCTTACGTGCCAATTTATTGTCTTCTCTTTAGTTTAAATAAATTGGGAAAGTTTGACTTGGTATTATTCCGCTGCTACCTCGTCGTGCATATTACTTGTGATTGTTATTTCCCAATATACACTAGTGTACAGTTAAAACTCGCACCAAAGTACCCATTGCAATAGTATTTAGGTGATCCAAAGCTTCAAAGTTTTTTGGCAAATTTGGTAGTAAATGGAGTATCTTCCACTTGAGTAGAATGGAAGTCAGAATATAAAATTGAACCGAATTTTTGTTTATTGTTTGCATTTGGTATTCTATATCTAAGGAGACCAATTGTGGTGAAATTGTCGAATGGAAAGACACAGGAAAGATAAGGCCTGACCATTGTATATAGTTAAAATCGGGCTTGCCCGATTTGCTATTTAATCGAAGCTCAGGGGATTGCGTCGAGGTTCAGCCTCGCAATGGACAGGGCTATAGCACGAAGACGAGGTGTTTAGTTCAAGAATTGAGTCCATCGGGACCGAGGCCAGGAAGAACCGAGACTAAGTAGGACCGACTTCAAGTGAAGTGCAATAACGAAAATGCGAGATATCCGTAACCGGTCGGAGATCACGGCGGAAATCCCGAAACAGCTCAAATCAAGGGCGGTTATTTGTACCAATCATGGGATTTACTTCCATAATAGAATTGTACCATAATTAGGATTCCTCTAGTATATAAAGGGGAGTCTCCATCATTGTAGACACCATACATTAATCCAGACAAAAGCAATACAATAATCTCTCTTTAATTTATGTCCTCTTGTTCATTAGTTCACTGCTTTATAATTGTTCTTGGTCTACTAGCTCGAGGTATTCCAACTCGAGGGCTCTGTCCAAACACTGGTTTGCCTTATATTATTATCTATTTCTATTGCTTATCTTTATGTTTCTGAATTGATAATAAGTGAAATCACGTATCCTTAAAACCACATTACAAGTTTAATTGTTACTCAATTTTTAGGGTAAACAGTTTAGCGCCCACCGTGGGGCAAAGGAAAATAGTGATTGCTTAATATTTTAACCTTCATAACACACACTGCTTTTACACTTGTTCTCGTGAGTATTTTTGATTTCAGGAATCAAAATATCAAACTCTCAGGCAGTACCCACTCACACTAATACCAGCCTTAGTCTTCATTGTGAAAACAAACACATAGCCGCCCCGGAAAACGGAGTGCCTGCGATCAATCCCGGTGCACCATAGGCCATAGATCCGGTTGATATGAGTTCTCATGTCGCCATTCATGGAGATTTAGGCACCGACCCAGAAAATAGCGTCCGGAGAGACGCCCGGGCAGCCGACCAGAACGAACAAAATAGTGAAGAAGGCGGATTTAGCCTTCAAATGATATTTGACATGCTACAAACTCGGTATGTCGCGATAGCGCAACTCCAAAATCAAAATCGAGTCCCAAGTGTTGATACCCAATTTTTTCCAATATAATTTTAATATACAAAATACTTTCAAAATAGCATGTGCATGCATATACAAGTATGTCCAAATGTTTTACTACTTTTTCCTTAATTTTTAAAGATTTTTTAATCAATTTATTGCCCTATTTTATCCATAAAACCACAATAATTATTCCTAAAATTTTCATTTTGGTGACTCGTATATTGGATTTTCATATTTATACTAAAATATGACTAATATAATTTTTGCATATTTTTACAAGGTCATTTGGTATTTTTAAAGTTAAATTGCATGTAATTACAATATTAGCCTTTTTAGGATTAATTACGTTTATATTCATAAAATTAGGTCTGGTATTTTTAATTAGTTAACTATGTGCTATTAATCATTTTAGTACCTTTAATTTATTTCCAGAAATAATTTTACTATTTTTTAAAAATCAAACAGGTAAAAGTGCCTATTTAAATGTTAGCCCCATTTTATTTCAATTTTAGTCCGATTTTGCACCCCCAATTGAACTCAATTGAAACTATTTGAACCCCCCAGAACCAATTCCAATTTAATCCGACCCAAACCCATCTTCCTAACCCGCCCACTCGCTCATTTTAATCCAGGCCGTTGATCATTCAGATCAACGGCCAACAACCATCCTTTCCTTTTTTAATCTCAAACTACCCCCTAACCCTAACCATTTCACGCACCCCCACGCCTCTGAATCCCCTTCTCTCTCAATCATCTCTCAAATCCTCTCCAACCCTAGCTGCCGACATCAACTACAACCCTTAGAAAACTCCCAAATCCATGGCTTCCAAGGTCAATGGAGGCCTGTATCCACCTCCCATGGCTTCTACGTGTTCGATTATTATGGTTTCGAGGCTAGATCCTGAAAGAGCTTGGTCCAAACCTTGGTCGATTTTAGTTCACGACTGTTCTCCGGTCGTCTCTGACCTTTCTCCGTCCAGCCATGGCTATTCGAGTCTGACTCTTGACTCTCCTGCTTAGATTGTTGGTTTCAAAGCCTTTCTCACCACTTGGGTTTCCTCTGAAACCCTAACCTTCAAGGTTCCCTCGATTTCTCTTAGATTTGTTTCAGATCTATGTCTCCTCTGAACTTTTAAGCGTTTTCTCGAAGTTTCTTTTGAAACTCCGCTTTCAAAACTCCTTATCCTTCTGATTAAGGTTCTGTTAAGTTATTTCAAAACCTTTCTTTGATTTTTGATATGTTTTGCTGTGTTTGCTCGTATTATCCTTCTGCCTGAGTTTGCTTGTTAAAACCCCTAATTTCTTTTAACTGTTTATTAAATGAATGTTTGTTTGCTTGAGTTTTTGTCTGATCTGTCTATTTATCCTCTCTTTTTTAAAACCCTTCTATTGTGAAAAATCTTATGGTTTTGGGTCTGAGACTGTTCGTTTAAGTGCAGAAGTTTTTTTTCGAAATCTCTTGTTCCCTTTGTGTGATTCTTCTGTTTCTGGGTTTCTATCTTCTCTTTAACTCGCCTATGTTGAAAGCCCTAATTTTCCTAGATTTCTTCGTTTGATTTTGTGACTGGCCTGCTTTTGTTTGAGTTTCTGTCACTATCTCGCTTTGAATGTGTTTCTACTGAGTTCCTTATGCCTAACTTACATTAGCTCTATGTGCTTGTGTTCGTCTTGACTGGTTAAGACTTGCCTCTTTGCTTGCTACTTTTGGTTACTCATACCTCACTCTATTTATATGCTAAAACATGACTCGTGACTCTCTCTTTGATTGACTCTGAGCTCCCTGTTTCTTGGCTTGATTTGAAAACTTCTCTTTAGACTTTCGATTCTCCTTTTTTAACTTGGTTTATTTTCTTATTCATGGGAACCCATGTTACTCTCCTTAAATCAGTAATTTTGAATCCTTGATTCCCTGATTTACCATGTATTTTCTTATCTTATCTGTTTAACCGAGTATTTTACTGATTCTTCATTAGTTGTTTCCTTAATTGAACCCCTATGTACTTACCCCTAATTGTCTATTCTGTACATGATGCTCCACTTGATTTCTTTCCTTAAACATTTTCTGCCCATTACCGTTAGTTGATTGCCCCTTAATTAAAGGAGTACCTGCATTGATTTGATTCTAATTAGTACTTGGTTCCATAATTACTATACAATTGTAATTCTTGCCTTATTTTACATGGTTCGAACTACTATATATACATACCCTCTCATTAACACGACGAACACTTTTAGTTCTGAACTCACACTTACACTCAAAACACTCTCTCTTGCTTTACTACTTGTGATGGCCTGTTTAGCTGGTTGAAAGCCAAAGCTATATTTCAAAGTCCTGCTACCTTTCTTTACTACATTTTGCTTCTTTGAACTGGTATGTTCTAATTAAGTTTTCAGCATCAACAACAACATGGTTACTTAATGTTCTTGCATTCTCGTCTGCCTACTGCCTGTATCTATTTCAGTATCTTTATTTAGCATGATGTAACTTCTTTTCTCCTGTTCTGAATCAATGCATTATGAATCCTAAATCCCTACCCCGATGTGTTTTATACTTATGGTTTGTTTTGGGCATGACAATATCGAATATTGCTGAACATGACTCAACTTGGTCCTCCTAGGATCATAACCTCCATGTTACCCTTATATGTTGCATGTTCTGGTTGATTTACAAGCATGAAAGCACCCCTATTGATGTGCATGCCCAGAATTGACTCATGCCTAAGTATATAGGCCCTTGCAATGGATTCCCAATCCCCTGCCCCCTTTGGTGTGAAATTATCAACTCTTTAAAGTACTATTGGCTCTCTCCCATCTCCCTTTCCCTTTTCTTTGTTCACTCAGCTTTTAACTCAGTTTCTGCACTCTTCACTCTCTCTTATACTTAAGTCCTGCCCCCCTCATGTGAGCATTGCCTTGGGACCCATGAGCTCCCTCTGAACTTGGACACATGAGGGCTGGCATTTCCACACTGCACTTGTCCCTATTCTGGTGATGTATTTTGGGTGTGAGCACTGCCCGGGGTCCTATTGAAGCTCTTAGGAAACTCTGACACACTCAAGTTTGAGAAAGGCTTTGAAGCATTGGCATCTTAAGGCAGTTATTCCGTAGCTCAGGGAGGAACCAAGAATCGGGCCTCCTCTAGTTGTATTTTTATGTATTTTGATGTAATTTGATATTCCTGGTTTGTAATAATTTGTAATAAATATTTGGGGTTGGCTAGTGAAAGGGTTGGGTATTTATGCATGTCAAGGGTAGAAACCATGCCTATTGGACTATTTTCAATTTCTGCATATTCAAACTGCATTTAGAAACCATGCCAATAGGGTATTTTAATGCCGCAAACTGCATCTAGAAACCATGTCTATAGGACTTCTTGTTCAACTTCATATCTAGATAACCTGCCTATAGGGATCATCTAAAATTCTGCATATTTGTCACCGTTTAGATATCATGTTTTAGGGCCCAATTAATTATAACCCAGTAGCATGCTGAAATCAGTAACATATAGAAATCATGCCTATAGGGGTCCATAAGTATAATCCTGTTCGTTTCTACTCACATGCAATGTTAGGATCCAAAATCAGTAACGCATAGAAATCATGCCTATTGGGACTCTTAAATAAATCTGATTCGCTTTATTCATAGCCAATGTTAGATATCATGCTCCTAGGGATTAAAATCAGTAATAGTAGATACTATCACCTACAGAATCTATAACCAGTCTAATTTAATTTTGTCTATTCTGAACCTCTTTTCAATAATCTAATTCCCTTGCTTAATGAGGTTTAGTAAGCATGCCTATAGGATTTCGAACATTTCGTTCTGAGTTTTATTATTTCATCATTCTGAATTAAGAAGATACTATGCCTATAGAACCTCGTTTGAACTCCTAGGCAAGCCTTAGGCAATATAAAATAAAACTGGACTCGCTCCTGTTATTTGTTTTAGTGTTACAATCAGTAGGTAGGCCCGATTCTGTTTCCTAACTGATTCATGTAATAAGCAAGGCCTGCTGCAATACAACAATCTCCTCTTCCCTCAAGTATATTTTCAGAATCAGACCTTACTCATTTATTTAAGTCGTGCTATTGGATTGTTTTGCTTTGAGGAGGTATACTTGAGCCTTATGTGTTTATGTGTTTCCCATTTTATGTGCTGTTGTTATATGTTTTGCATGTCGCCTTAGATTTTTACCTTTGAAACTTCAAATAAGCCTAACATCCCTCCTTTTAGGATTAGTAGTCCTAAATGCCTCCGGGACTGATAGGAATGGGACGGGTAATAGCATACAATAGTAATCGAGACCAATCCGCGCTTTAATACCTTAACGGGGTGGGAAGGGTAGATATGGATATGATGACCGGTGCGTTAATACCACGTGTAGCCCCTCTCTTGAGGAGTGATTACCGAGTATTGCTTTGATGTGATCCATATTAAATACAAACCTAGGACCCCCTTCCTTTACTCCCTTTTTCCTTTAAAAGCATTGCAATTCCTGTTTAAAAATCAGCTCTTTTAATTGCTCTTTCAAACTCTGTTTACTTGCAAACCATTGTGTATTGAATCCTCTCTTATTTTAGCCTTATCTGCTTATATGTTAATTGCACCTCAAATTCACAATAACCGTCTGACCGGGAACCACACTAGTGGATCCTAAGGGGTGCCTAACACCTTCCCCTTAGGATAATTTCAAGCCCTTACCCAATCTCTGGTTATTCAAACAAATTTAGAATTGAATCTCTATTGGTGTCCTAATGCACCTTAATCATTAGGTGGCGACTCTTCAAATGCAAACCCTGTTCCCAACAGGAACGAGTTGTCCCTCCAAATGTCATAAACCCGATTTTCGCGAAGGAAAAAGGGGGCGCGACAGCATGGCGACTCTGCTAGGGAAATTTAGGCTTTTACCGTTTCAGGAAATTATTGTGAATTTATACCTCTTTATGTGTAGTTACTTGTTTAATTCCTTTAAGCACTCAATCGCTTTTCAATAGCGCAACTGACTTGTCTTTTGTTTTTTTTCCTTTTCTACTTTCCTTTACTACTGCCTTAAATTATGAAACTGTTGTACTTACTGCTTCCTTAATGTGCAAATACGTGACAACATGTTTTTAATTATTGCATAATCATGCTCAACATAATATTCCACTCGTGCCAATCAAATCCCATAGCAACGCTTATAATGAGTGGTTGCGCTCTTCCGATATTATCACCCCCTAAATCCGAAAAAGGCATATTTGCGGTAAAACCAGTCGATCAACAGTGTAGTCAACGGTTCCGTGCCTTTCCCCCTTGAGTTGTCCGCTCAAGGGTACCAGTCTAAAACCTCATAGAAACCTTACTCTGTTTAACTGTGCATGCATCATGGTCAAACCTAGCCGAGTCAGTTATGTGTCCGCATAATGACTCTTTAAGATGGCCTTGTCCAAAGTCCACTGGCTTTCCCTAAAACCCAAACGGACATCATCACGTTCTGTGCATTTATTTGGAGAATCAAATGCTTAATACTAATTATTGATATTAAATAGTCGAGTCCGGTAGGGGTAAGGGCCTAACCTTATTTGTCTTGCAGAAATATAAGGCACGAAATCCCCAGATTCGGTATGGTTACCATCATCCACCCAAGACTGCTAAGCTGGTGGAAGGATCTTCACTCCAGTGACTAGACTCTCGTCCGAAAATATCTAGGGAATCTACCTTCTCTCCTGGAAATCCAACCCAACAACAAGATCATAGAAGCTGCTACTTTGTTCAGGGATTATGAGAGGTCCGTATTCCGCTTCGGGGACATTGAAATGACGCCCTTCCTAGAAGAAATAGGAGGATTGGCCGGTTTGGTATGGGAAACTCCGGGTTTGCTAATGCCTGAGAACAGCAAGGGCAGGGGCTTCCTCAAATGATGGGTCTGAAGAAGAATCCAGAATTGACATGCTTAAAAGAATCCTATATCCCTTTTGACTATTTGTATGAGAGGTACGGTCACAGCAACTCCTACCGCACCTATCCTGATGAGTTTGCCATCACATCATTAGGGCTTATTCGTCGAAGGATCTTTGTATCCATGTTCTGTTTCCTGGGGTTGATTGTGTTTCCAATGAAGAAAGCAAGAATACACACCAGACTGGCCATGGTCACTAAGACCTTAATGGAAAGAATTGGCGGGCAACAATTCAGCATTGTGCCCATGATCACTGCGGAAATATACTGAGCCCTAGAGAAGTGTCAACGGGGAGCCAGTCACTTCAAAGGCTGCAATTTGCTACTTCAACTTTGGCTCATGGAGCATCTACAAAAGGGTGAATACCGACAAGAGATTCAGCGAAGGGACTGGGACGATCACATCGCTTTCCATCACCCAAAGCGAATGAATTATATCCCTGGTATATTTGCTCAGCCAGAGGATGCCAAAGGATGGTTCGAACTGTTTGATAATCTGACTGAGGACCAGGTATAATGGATGTTCGAGTGGTTTCCGACCGAGGAGTTCATCGCCCGATCCGGAGATGCACCTTTCCTGATATTGATCGGCCTGAGAGGAACGTACCCTTACGTCCCCCTCCGGGTTATGAGGCAAGCAGGTAGGAAGCAGGTTGTACCCAGGGTTGACAAGATGAGTCACTTCCGGGCTGACTTCCAGGATGATGATAGTCATTACAAGTGCCAAGCTCAGCATATGTGGCACTACAAGATCGTCATGGGGAGGGATACCATCGAGCCAGATAGATACCACCCTGGTTGTGCTCCCTACTATTCAGGCTGGTTGGAGGATAAACATGATGGCCTGGGCCAGCCTGGGTTTGTTCGAGGTCACGGGATCATAGATGAAAAAGCCGAGGCATAGGTCAAATACAACCAACTGCGCAAGAGGATCCGGGAGTGCGAAAGCGAGCACCGTGAGATACAAGAAGCCAATCAAAAGTTGATTGAGGAATGGAAAGACATGGCTGTCAGTGCCAACAAGCGACTGGGATACTTGGAGCGAGGCATAGTGGAGTTGGAGAAGAAATTTCTCAAGAGGGTCGAAGACTGCCAAAATGCTGAAGGAAACGAAGGCGGACATCTAGCCAGAGCCTACCTATTGCTAGGACTTCGCGAGCTGGGGAAGCTGTTCGATGGAGCCAGGGATGCCGAATCTGGGGAAGGTCCTTCTGGGACCAAATAGATAGGAGTTTTCTTCTTTTTATGAAATGTAATAAGGCCAATGACCACTAGCGACTTTTATTTCCTGTTATTTAGTGTCGATTTGGGATTCGTCTACTTTTTATCAATAAAATGAGGCATTTAGCATTCTAAGTTCTCCAAATCAATTTGTCGCTAGGCCTAACTCGGGCACAAAGAGGTCCCCAAATTAGGGCACGGTTTACATTCTGCACTATGTGTTTAAATATCGCAACGCTTTTTATAATCCTCACTAACTTTTTACCTTTTGTGTTTTTATTTTTTGTTTATTATTTCCCCTCCCCAAAGGTTAGTTCGTGAACTCGCAATATCATCTTATTCCACGAGATCTAGGGGCCCTCCACCCACTCCTCCTCTTAGTCCTGTCAAAAACAAGAACAAAGGAGCAGGCACTTGCTGCGGTGAAGAACCTATTCTTAGAAGACAATGACATGGACTGCTGTGTTGTTTTCGAGGAGGAGGGGGAGGAAGGTCCTTCCATACAATCCGTAAGTAGTGGAGCATACCTCAACAACTGGACTATCAGAACCACCAGAGCCCGGCAAAGCCTCGGGGTAGCAAGGCTGAACAAGCATCATGCACTGTCTTTTATTTTTACTAGTTAATTTTTCCTTTCGCATTTTTGACTTCCGCAATAAGATCTTCAATGTTCAAAACAGTTATGGAATTTATCAAAGCATTTCAATTTTTACTTATAAATCAACACTCTTATTATTTTCTCTCATTACTTTACTTATGCAGCATTACTATTACTTATCTTGATGAACCAATGACTGTGACATGCAATGAGACCAACGCAACAAACGGACACAGATTCAGAGGAAGATGACATACCAGAGGAGATTGTTAAAGAAGTTGAGAATTTTGAAAACAGACTGAAGTCCAACCTGGACGAGACCGAGATGTTAACCTGGGAGATGCAAAAAAATAGTCAAAGAAAACAACGAATACAGCGTCCACTTATCGCCACTCAGAAAAGAAAGGAAAGTAACACAAGAATTTACTTAAAAGAAAATAATGAGG